>NC_041233.1:61551803-61566170 GCF_002837175.3 Physeter macrocephalus
AGAGGAGGGAAAGTAGGGGGAGGAGGGGGAGGAGGGGGAGGAGGGGGAGGAGGGAGAGGAGAGGGAGGAGGGAGAGGAGAGGGAGGAGAAGGAGAAGAAGAAGAAGAAGAAGAAGGGGGAAAAAAGACTGTGCTGTTCTCAGCAGAAATCACTGAGAAGGTAATATATTTCATCTTCCAGTCTACTACCTTTTTAAAGGTTTTATTTTATTTATTTTTTTCCTTCTTCACGCTTCTTTTTTCCAGCTGCCCGTTGTCTCACCAGCCCTTTGCATTGATCAGATGTCACTGTCTTTATTTTCTCCTGTTAAAGGTGAGGGATATTTCTAGGATATTTGCTTTGCTATTTATGTTTCGGAAAAGAAAATACAAGTAGTTTCTCTTTAATCAAATCAAGCTTAACGTAAAATAGGGACCAGGTTCTACATGCATAGGCAATTGGGAATACGTGGAATGGGATAGATAGAGGGTAGCATTTAAACTTACAGAGACTGGCTTTTATTAGAGCTGTTCAATGAACTGGTAAGCTATTTGTGTGCTAAGAATCCTATGGACTAAAGTAGCCTTTTCCTATTAAGCACAAGTGGGGGGAGAATCTATATATTCAATGCTAACTATATAAAACAACCTAATAGAATCTTCCTCTACAAAGTCCTAGAATAACATACTGGGTGCTGATGGAAAAAAAATCTAGAGCTATTACAAGTCATCCTGATATTTTAATAAAACAGGAGGAAGAGCTTTTAGCAGGATATTGGTTTGAGAAACCATGTTTGCACATAGAGGCCTGGCTAATTCTACTCTGTGACCAATCTCAATTCTATTAGATTCAGATCATTCTCTGTGTTTGATATTGAAACTGAGCTTAGGCTCAGGGTAATGAAGTAAAGGAAGAGATGAACTTCAAGTCTTCCTCCTTGAAAGCTGGATAGTATATTCTATGTAAACACTTTCATTGAAGAATGACAAGTAACATCATGCTGGTATTAGAATCAGAATGTTTTAGTTTGCACAACTTGCAGGAACTGAGGGAGATAAAGGTTTGATAATAGACTGAAGGCATCTCTAAATAGGGAAAGCAGTGATTAGAAATTCTAGTTGGCACATTACTTCCCTGTGTTGTCAGCATGTGAAGTAAAGTAGCTGTGAATTACACCAGTGGTAGTTTAGTGGTTTATACCATTCAAGACTGAATTTCAATGTCATTGGGCTGTGGAGACTTCCCTATATTTGAGACCACTTCATTCCTACAATATCTCCCTCTCACCCCTTCAGGGAAGAGGGGATTGCCTTTTGTTGAAACCTCAGTGCAATAAAAGACCTTCAAAACCAGCCAACGCCTTATCTCTCATAAGGTCACTTTATTAAAAACACACCATTTTTCTTTTATAAACACCAATCCTTCCTCGTATAGCTTGAAAACAGGCAAAGCCCTGTAAGTCCTTCAGATTGAGTGGAATTAAAGCTATTGATGGAGATCTCAATTTGCAGGGCATTGGACTGGTCATGGAATCCCTCAATGTTTGCCCATTGGATTAAATTTCCAACACCGAAAATCTAATTCCAGAGGAAATACAACTGCCCCTGTAAGGAGAATTTCTTAATTTTGTAAGAGCTTTTAGTTCATTGGAGCAGATATTTAAAAGCATGCAGCATGGGGCAGGAAATGGGTGGAGAGTTGGTGAAAAGGGGATGGGAAACAGGAAACAGAAGAGAAACATTCAAGCATTCACCATTCGATATACACACACACCACATTCCATACACAGCTCATACATCAGATGCCCCACTGGACACAGAGATAAGAATGAACAGTCAACAAGATAGGCCCCTGCCCTCATGCATTTTTCATTTTAGTGAGAAGAGATGAACAATAAACAAACAGTAAATAAATAAGACAATGGGAAGATAGTGATAAACGCTGAGAAAGGAATGAGAGACACTACTGTAGCATGTCTTGGGGGTGGCGGACGAGGGCAGATACTCTAGATGGAATGGTCAGATATATCCTCTCTGATGAGGGGGCCTTTGAACTGAGACTTGTAGGAAAAGAGGGAACCAGTCTTTAAAACTACCAGAGAAAGAAAGTTCCAGACAGACAAACTTCAAGTACAGGGAACTTAATGACTATTTTTAATCCCTACAAATGTAGAATGTCAAAGTAATACAAGTCCATGTGGATGGAATTAAATGTTATTGATGGTGATCTCAAATTGAGGGACATTGGACTAGTCATGATATCCCTCAATATCCCCCAATTAAACAACAGAAATTTTTTTCTCACAGTTTTGGAGGCTGAAAGTCCAAAATCAAGGTGCCAGCAGGTTTGATTTCTGGTGAGACCTCCCTTCCAGGCTTCTCAATGGCCCCCTTCTCAGTATGTCCTCACATGGCCTTTCTTTTATGCGAACAAACTCCTGGTATGGCTTCCACTTCTTAAAAGGATACTAGTTTTTATCAGATTAGGGCTCTACCCTATGACCTCACTTAACTTTACCTCCTTAAAAGACTTCAGATATAGTAACTTTGGGGATTAGGGTTTCAACATATGAATTTGGGGTGGGGGGAATACAATTAAGTCCATAACACAGGAGCTGAGTGATATAGTCTTATACTTGTGAAATATCCCTCCGGCTGCCATGTAGAACTTGGATGGGGGAAGGGGTCATAGCAATATAGACCTAAATACAATCTTCCTTTCCTTGTACTAATAACTAATAACTAATTAGTTATAGTTAGTTATGTTAATAACTCCCAAAGACTCACCATTGTTAGAAGCAGGTAAACAAAAAAAAAACTTTTTAGCTGTTCATGTTTGACATGAAGGTCAGCGTTCAATCCAAAGAAAAGAATCTTGGATACACTCAAACAAAACCCACAAAATTCATGTGTCAGTTTATTTTCCTCCTGTTTTAAGGGTTACAAGGCCATGTTTTTTCTTTCTATAAATTTCAAGAAAGGTACTGTTGGATCATCATCAGCCATATGAACAGTGTAAATGCCTCCAAGACGAGAAAGGTCCTACCTCCCGCACAAGGCAGTGTGCTGTTGTCCTCCTATTAGCCCAGAAGCAATGATTTGTTGCCTGTGCCCTGTTTACCACGGCCCTTTCAGAGTTGGCATGATGGTTTCTAGACATATTGAAACAGGGAATTCCTTTCCCCCACCACGCCCAACTGGAGCAGAACGTGAAAGGAATAGGATAGTAATAACAACTATAATTTTTGAGCCTTTAACCTATGCCAGCTACGTGCTTTAAAACATATCATTGAATCCTGAGAACAAACCTCTGAGGTAGCTATTATTAACCCAATTTTAGAAATGAAGAAAATGAGACTCAGAGGGATGAAACAACTTGTCCAAAGACACAAGATGAGTAAATACGGAGCTACATTCTGACTCTGAAATATCTCAAAACCCTGGATTCTAAGCTAAGTGCAATGGTACATAACTGCACACCGCTGGGGCTTCACTTCTGAAGTTACCCAACACAGCAAACATCAGCAAAGTTCTCCTCAGCTTGAAATAACCAAGAAACACACACAGATGTTAAAGAAATTGTCTATTCTGATCAAAAATATATAATCTTTTATGTGTGTATATTGCTTTATAGCTTATGAAGTACTTTGACATACACAGACACATTTGACTCTCAAAACAATTCTGAGCATGTTGAATATATCTTGTTATAGTTTACATCTAAGAGAGTAGAGGCTCTAAAAGTCTAAGTGACTAGTACATGGTCATCAAGCTAGCAAATATCAGGGTGTGAACAGGACCAGGATCATCTCTTACTTCTAAGGTCAGTATGTTTTCCACTAATCTCATTGTTCATCCTATAGCTCTTCCTCCCTCCCTTTGAGCCTGCTAAGTTTGGACCACATACAGCTTGTCAAAACTGAGCAGTAGAGAAGAGTGAAGGCTACAGACTAAGACAGTATTATTTGAATCCCTCCTTCCCCAATGACCTCTTTTGCAACCTTGGGTCAAACTGACTTTATTATAAAAGTCTCATACATCAGAAATGTTCTGCCTTCCATAGAAAATGGCGTGTCATTCTTGCTGTATTAGACCAGAAAGAGTCATTTGTTGGCTGTACCCATTTATCTGGCTTTTAGTGATATACTGGAACCAGGAAGTTCAGGCTGTGTAAATGAGAATAACAAAAGCGCTTACCTTATAATTGGTTATGTATTGACATGGAAGTATGAACAAGGTATATTGAGAATAGGAGGCATGACATGACCCTAATTCTGTTTTTTAAAAAAAGGTGTGAGTGTGTATAATCTCAGACTGATTAAATCTAGGTACAATAAGAAAATATTGCATTCTTCCCTTCCCCCCTTCCCATATGAACCCTGTCTGTGAAGCTGCTTATACCTCTACTTTGTATTAAAATATTGAGCAGTCTCCATATGTTATTCAATCACACTCAGAGAAGATAATATTTTCCTACTGGTAGAAAAACCTCATTTAAGTAATTAAAATGTTCATGTTCATGTGGTAATTCCACGCAATGATCAAAACTTTGAAATGTATTTAAGTTGATACCTTGCCCTTCTGCAAATGTAACTAGCCCCACGAGGAAGCCTGCACTGGGAAATGCTGGCATAGGCATTATCTTCTCACTTTACAGGGAGCTGCTTTTCTATTCTACCTTCACTTCTAGAAGAAGGGATGAAAGCAAGAGTGTAGGTAGGACAAGCAAAGCTCTTACTGCCCAGTATGAATGCCATTTGCCACCTGTTTTCTCTGAACCAGGTACATATCTAAAGCCAACTCTCCTCTCTGGGGTTCTTTGCAGGTTCTACAGAAACACCTACCTCTGAAGATCTCTAGCTCTGTTGACTCATGGGAACATAACTCCACCAGTGGAGTTGTGGCATTTGGTGGCACACCCCCAATTCTTCCAGCTGAGGGTTCCGTGCTCCTCCACGTGACTCTGTCAGACATTGCCAAGCCTACTGTCTCTCACACATAGTTCATATCTGGCCAAGAGAAGACTTGCACATTTGTCCCACAATCTATAAGAATGGGCTTCTCAAATGGGCTTCTCATCAATAAGAGAGGGCTTCTCAAACATAGCTCTCTCCTCTGCTACTCCAGAAAACTTCATAGGAGACACATTTGACTTTCTCCTTAGGAGAAGACTTGAGATGAGAGAGTATCAACCCCTCCAACCTTCAAGCCTTGAAGGGGAAGAACTCACAGAGCCAACAATTCTCTCCAAAGAGCTCCCTTCTCTAAATTCCAGAATCTTCTCTCTTGACTTCTACAAAGTCATAGAGGATGGAGATGGGTGGTCAATTGCCAATTACAGCATATCACAGAACATAAACCTAGAGAAAGTGTGAGTGACCCATTGAAATAAACCCTTTGCTTTAAAACCATAAAGATTTATGTTGCTTGTCCTTTAATAAGCCCTGTGAAGATAAAGACAGTGACTGTCTTGTTGACTATTCTATCCCCAGAACTTAGAAAATAATCTGACACTAATTAAAGCTTCAATAAAAGTGTCTGAATGAATGAATGAATGGGTGGTTGATGTGAATATTTATAGTGGCTAAATGCTTGAGTTCTGGAATCTAACTGACCTATATTTGAATCCTGACTTTCCAAATTTATTGGATGTGTAGCCTTGAACAAACAGATTTAACACTTAGAGGTAATGGCTAACTCAGGGAATGATGGGTTCTCTGAAGGATGGCCTCCCAGAGCAGGAGTTGATCCTCTACTGAGCAGTCACTGCTCAGTGGAGCAGTCATGGTCATGGTTTATTATGGTTACAGCTCTGAGGCAGTAAATCATACTAGAGCCACACAGCCATATAATATTGAGAAAGGAATTGGGCCTCCTACCAAGAATCAGAGGCAGGAGAACTGACCACACAGCTGCAACCAATGCATGGACTCCTGCTCCTAGTTATGCCAGGGGAGGAGCCAGTGCTCTACCAACCCTGAACACTGAGGTGCAAGAACAGGGCTTAGAGGCCATTGATCTACCACATTATAACAGGTCAACCTCATCCTTATCATACAGTTGAAAAACTCCGTAACCTGGAACCATGTTTCCTCTCTGTATCTGACATCTGATCCTACCTAGACTCCTATGTGCTGCCCAGAACACAGTGGGCAGTAGGTGATCACACATCTCTGTCTGCCTCTGAATGTGTTTCCCAACAAACACTATTCCAAACCCAGAGGGTCAGGTCATATTCAAACCTGTCATGTCATTTACCCTCTTTTTGCTCTTTATTACTTACTGCTTATCAGTAAATTATGTATAGAAATAATACCAATTTTGAGAACCCAAATAAAAAAATAAGACATGAAATAGGAGAAATCTCAACTGATACCACAGAAATCCAAAAAACATAAGTGAATACTATGAACAATTATATGACAACAAATTTCATAACCTAGAATAAATAGACAACTTCCTAGAAACATACAGCCCACCAAAATTGAATCAAGCAGAAACAGATAATTTGAACAGAACAATTACTAGAAGTGAAATAGGAACTGTAATAAAAAAAAAAAGTCTCTACAAACAAAAGTCCAGGCCAGATAGCTTCACAGGAGAATTCTACCAAACATACAAAGAAGAACGTATACCGATTTTTCTCAAACTCTCCCAAAAGATTGAAGAGGAGGAACATTCCCAAAGACATTCTATGAAGCCACCATCACCCTTATACCAAACCAGACAAAGATGCCACCAAAAAAGAAAATTACAGGCCAACATCTTTGATGAATATAGATGCAAAAATTCTCAACAAAATATTAGCAAACTGAATCCAACAACACATAAAAAAGATGATACACCATGACCAACTCACAAGGACGTTTCAACATACACAAATCAATGTAGTACACCATATTAACAAAAGAAAAGTCAAAAACCACAAGATCATCTCAATAGATGCAGAAAACGCATGTGAAAAAATTCAACATCCACTCATGATAAAAAAAATCTTACCAAAGTGGTTATAACGGTACCATATCTCAACATAATAAAAGATATTTATGACAAAACCACAGCCAATATAATACTTAACAGTAAAAAGCTGAAAGCCTTCCTGCTAAAAACTGGAACAAGACAAGGATGCCCACTCTCACCACTTTTCTTCCAAATAGTATTAGAATTCCTAGCCACAGCAATCAGACAAGAAAAAGAAATAAAATGTATCTGATTTGGAAGGGAAGAGGTAAAACTGTCACTCTATGCAAATGACATGATACTATATATAGAAAACCCTAAGGACTCCACACAAAAACTACTAGATCTAATAAATGAATTCAACAAAGTAGCAGGATACGAGATTAACATTCAGAAATCAGTTGCATTTCTTTACACTAACAATGAAATATCAGAAAGGGAATGTAAAAAAAATAATACCTTTTAAAATTGTACCAATAAATAAATAAAATAGCCAGGAATAAACATGGCCAAGGAGGTGAATGAATCATATGCTGAGAACTATAAAACGTTAATAAAGGAAATTAAAGAAGATTCATAGAAATAGAAAGATATCCCATGCTCTTGGATTAGAAGAATGAATATTGTTAAAATGGCAAAACTACCCAAAGCAATCTACAGATTAATGTGATCCCTATCAAATTACCCATGACATTTTTCACAGAACTAGAACAAATTTATATAGAACCATAAAGACCCAGAATTGCAAAAGCAAACCTGAGCAACAAAAACAAAGCAGGAGGCACAACCCTCCCAGACTTCAGACAATACTACAAAGCTAGAGTAATCAAAACAGTGTGGTATTGGTACAAATACAGACATATGAATCAATGGAACAGAATAGAGAGCCCAGAAATAAATCTGCACATCTACAGTCAATTCATCTTCAACAAAGGAGGCAAGAATATAAAATGGGGAAAAGTCTCTTCAGCAAGTGGTGCTGGGAAAGTTGGACAGCTGAATGTAAATCAATGAAGTTAGAACACACCCTCACACTATGGACAAAAATAAACTCAAAACGGCTTAAAGACTTAAACATAAGACATGACACCATAAAGATCCTAGAAGAGATCATAGGCAAAACATCCTCTGACATAAATTGTACCAATATTTTCTTAGGTCAGACTCCCACAGCAATAGAAATAAAAACAAAAGGAAATAAATGGGTCCTAATTAAACTTAAAAGCTTTTGCACAACAAAGGAAACCTAAAAAAAATGAAAAGACAAACTATGGAAGGGGAGAAAATATTTTTAAACCATGCAAATGACAAGGGCTTAATGTCCAAAATATACAAACACCTCATACAACTCAACAACAAAAAAACAAACAACCCAATTGAAAAATGGGCAGAAGACCTTAATAGACATTTCTCCAAAAAAGGCATACAGATGGGCAGTAGGCACATGAAAAGATGTGCATCACTAATTATTAGAGAAATGCAAATCGAAACTACAATGAGGTACCACCTCACACCAGTCAGAATGGACATCATTAAAAAGTCTACAAATAACAAATGCTGGAGAGGGTGTGGAGAAAAGGGAACCCTCCTACACTTTTGGTGGGGATGTAAATTGATACAGCCACTATGGAGAATAGTATGGAAGTTCCTCAGAAAACTAAAAATAGAATTACCATATGATCCAGCAATCCCACTCCTGGGTATATACCCAGACAAAACACTATAATTCAAAAAGATACATGCACACCAGTGTTCATAGCAGCACTATTCACAATAGCCAAAACATGGAAACGACCTAAATGTCCATCAACAGATGAATGGATAAAGAAGATGTGGTACATATATACAATGGAATACTATTCAGCCATAAAAAAGGGCAAAATAATGCCATTTGCAGCAACATGGATGCAACTAGAGATTATCATACTAAGTGAAATAAGTCAGAAAGAGAAAGACAAATGTCATATGATATCACTTATATGTGGAATCTAAAACATGGCACAAATGAACCTATCTACAAAACAGAAACAGACTCACAGACATAGAGATCAGACTTGTAGTTGCCAAGGGGGAGGGGTGGAGGGAGAGGGATGGACTGGAAGTTTGGGGTTGGTAGATGCAAACTATTACATTTAGAATGGATAAAAAACAAGGTCCTACTGTATAGCACAGGGAAGTATATCTGATCTCCTGGGATAAACCATAATAGAAAAGACTATTTTAAAAAGAATATACTTCCCATTTATTTGCTGCTATAGTCTTTCAATGATATAAGCAGTTATATGCATGGGATAAAACAGTGTTGGGCCATTGTAAATTGAGGTGAAGTAACCATATCATCTCTTCTCCATGGTCAAGACATTGCTTCCATGTCTAAATATCCTGTGTAAGTAGGCTTTAATCAAGGTACTTAGAGTGAATTTCTATATGGACTTATTAAAGCATAGATTTAAGAATTTCACTGTTTTTTAAATAGCACTAAGTCTCATAACTCTGCATCAATCATCTTATGTATGTATATATATGTAAAACTGAGTCACTTTGCTGTACAGGAGAGATTGGCACACCATTGTAAATCAACTATACTTCAATAAAGAAAAAGAAATGAGTGTAACTTATTAGCAAAAATAATATAGTAATACCTGGAAAATTAGAATTAAGTAGCTTGGTTCAACTTTTTCCTGAAGTCAGTTTCACTGGGAAATTTTTAAAAATTTATTTTTGTTTGCTGAATAAAGTTTTATAAAACAACAACAAAAAACACAATTTTAAATGGTTGTTTGGAAATTAAACCAGACAACGTAGGTGGAGAGTTTAGCATCCTATAATTGACCTTGTCTTTATTTAATATTTTGATACTTTTTCAAAATGGGATTTTTCTATTAATTTTGATTTTTAAAATACTGCTTTAAAATATTATCTATCTTGGTGGCTGAGTTTTTTGGTATCTTCTTAAATTTCACTTCTGAAGTGAATTACACACTTGTCTCACACTAGTCTCAGTCCTGCCTTACCTGACATATTTAGGACACTAAATAAATATTATGCATTTATTTTTTTTTGGCTGTGGTTACCATTATTATATTACTAGGTTCTCTCTCTTTCTCTCTGTTTTGATCCATCTCTCTCTGTTTCTCTTTCCCCTCCTTCATATACACACATGCATACACATACACCCAAAGAGCTACTACTACAGTTGCACAGTTGTTTCTTGATATAGAGCTTAGTTTCTGGAAAAAAAAAAAAAGAACATTCATCATACATAGCCTTTTCATTTGTAATTACTCCCTATCACAACACACAGCACATGTTGACTTATAAAGGATCCAATGCTGGAATTGCTGTGTAACGAGGCTTTACCAGTCACTAACATGTGCTTTTGCTATAAGCAACATTTCCATCTAATCTGGTCAGCTATTTCAACGATACTAGGATCATGCCTCAGGAAACAGGGACAGATTTAGAGCTCTTCATAACCCCCTATAATGCCCAGCATGAGAAAGTAGCCAAGGAAAGCTTTCTCCATCTCTGTTGGCACTCTTGAAGGACACTGACAAGATTGGGGGGGATATGGGGGGGATATGCTTTAGGAAAGGAGCTATAAACAACATCCCTCTGCAGCGAAAAAATGTACTGACAGTTAAGCAAATGGCTGTCTACTTATTATCATGGATTTTTACTAATTTTTCCTACATGTTTTAAAAAATCTTAATAATTAATAGCAATACATATTTCAGTGGCTATGAGGTTTAACCTTCATTCTCCATTACAATTGCATGCTAATGTTTTTGACATGTGCCATACCTAACTCTTGCCAAGAATAGTCATTACGAAGAAGACAGAGAGGTTGGGAAATGGGAGGAGAAAGCAAGAGGAGAGGGACGGGGAGGAAAAAGAGAGGCATGTGGAGGCAGAAGTAGGTGCTTATAAATAACAGAGCATGTGAAAATCAATTCTGGTCTTACAGAGAACAAATCTAAAATAAATCTGGAAGTATTAGTCAAGATTGTAACAAAAATTAGATGTGAAAGCCACACTCCAATTCAGGTGATCATCGCTGGATTTTTCATGCTTCCAGCCAACAAAAGGTTGTTCACTGATTAATCACAGAATCTGAATCCTGCTTGAGATCTGATATTAAAAAAAAAAAGTCTAGGGGCTTCCCTGGTGGCGCAGTGGTTGCGCGTCCGCCTGCCGATGCAGGGGAACCGGGTTGGCGCCCCGGTCTGGGAGGATCCCACATGCCGCGGAGCGGCTGGGCCCGTGAGCCATGGCCGCTGGGCCTGCGCGTCCGGAGCCTGTACTCCGCAACGGGAGAGGCCACAACAGAGGGAGGCCCACATACCACAAAAAAAAAAATAATAATAATAAATAAATAAATAAATAAATTTTTTAAATAAATAAAGTCTGGGAAGAATTAGGATTAAGGCAAACAAAAGACGTGTGGAATCACTTTCAGTAAACGACCTGTAGAGCAAGAATCAGGAAATGTGTATATGCTGGCAAAACACCCTAATCATCTTAAACTAGGTGCTGTCTTGAGAGTGGAAGGAATTTATGAAGTCCCTCACTGGATGCTGTAAAGACATCTCTATTATCAGGTTCTATAGAATTGGAGAGTACCAGTGGCAAGAGGGGGGGGAGTCTTTCATGAACAATTAAACAATCAAAGGAAATAAAATGAAGATGAGCTGCCAGCAAACCCAGGACAGTCATATTATGGGAACAATAAAATCAACTTGATATAAAATCCTTAGAACTAGTTGCCAGATAAGCAGGGGGAAGAATTAATGCAATTGTTTTAGTTACTGACTTTCTCTAGACTTTGCATATGGGCAGTCTCCTTTAGGACCATTCTCTCTTCTTGTTCTGTAGTCTATTCAGAATGGAACTCTCTTGTTCAGGGTACTCTGATTCTCTCTACAATGAATGAGATTTCAGATTTCACTGGTGAAGGGAATATTTCCAGTTTCATGCTAAACACTAGGCTGATTTTAACTTACAGGAGGCAGGCCAAAGGGAAATTTGTTGTGGCCAGAAAGCTATGTTTCCATTTTATATTTGCCATCCATAATTTGTATTTATCTTCCCTGACCCCAAAGTGACATACTGTGCTCTGTTTACAAGCTAATAACAAACCCATTACAGGCATCCTGTGTTCTAGCAGACTGTTAGTATAAAATAATTGTCTATAGATAGAATAAAATCTTAGATACACATTTTAATAGAAAATTAATTCTAACAATTTGAGTTTTGGATAGTCTTAACATACACAGCATTTTTAGATTGAATGTTCTAATCAAAGAAACAACTGGCCAAAGTTACGACAGGTTAATTTTTTTAATATTGGGAGGTATTACATATTACAGTAAATTAAGCATTTTATATAGTCCACATTCTTGGGATATTTTGTTACTAATGCTTATGAAATTTAGACCCTCTCAAAACTTACCAGTAAATAATCTTGAAGGAAATATTCATGCATACCCCACCTCTTGGTTATTGGTTAACATTTAATAGAAAGAGAACCATTAATGGCTCATTTTTAGGCTTCCAATAAAATGTATCTAATTAGATAGTCACTGAATCTAGTGCCCAGCTATCAGTAAGACAATTAGGAACCACTTCTGCATTTGTCATTGGAGAAAGAATGAACATTACTTTGTATGTTCATTTTTTTTGTTTGTTTGGTTTTGAGTGAACTCAGAGTCCTATTTAGAAATTTAGTGGAAGACGTAAGTTGATTCTTTTTAATATTTACAAAAAAAGCAGTCAGTGCAGCGACAATACAGGCTTCAGGATTAGACACAAAATACTGTGGGTCTGATATCAGGAAGTAATTCCCCAGTCATTTGGAGAGCGAATAATTCTGAGACCTGTTGTAAACTATACTCCACTGCTTGCAGAGACAGACACTGACTGTACAACAGTATTTCTTTTTTTTTTTTTTTTTTGTGGTATGCGTGCCTCCCTCTGTTGTGGCCTCTCCCGTTGCGGAGCACAGGCTCCGGACGCGCAGGCTCAGCGGCCATGGCTCACGGGCCCAGCCGCTCCGCGGCATGTGGGATCCTCCCAGACCGGGGCGCCAACCCGGTTCCCCTGCATCGGCAGGCGGACGCGCAACCACTGCGCCACCAGGGAAGCCCCAACAGTTTTTCTTGATCTGGGTTCACAAACATGTTCTTGGAGATCAAAGCCATCGTTTCCCTTTTAAAAGGTATTCGGGGTCCACTGGCATTTGGATAGCACTGTGATGGAATAATTCCAGAAAGACAAAAATTAAGAGCTATTTGTTTTCCTGTATTCTCTGAGATCTTCCAATGAAAGTGAAAATGGATAGTTAAAACAATATCCCCATATTCATTCTTGGAACCATTTGCTCAGATCCCAGAGGATTTTTTTTATATCAAAAGAGAGAGCCGGGCTTCCCTGGTGGCGCAGTGGTTGAGAATCCGCCTGCCGATGCCGGGGACGCGGGTTCGTGCCCCGGTCCGGGAGGATCCCACATGCCGCGGAGCGGCTGGGCCCGTGAGCCACGGCCGCTGAGCCTGCGCGTCCGGAGCCTGTGCTCCACAATGGGAGAGGCCACAACAGTGAGGGGCCCGCATACCACAAAAAAAAAAAAAAAAAAAAAAAAAAAAAAAAAGAGAGAGCCTGTGTTTTGCTGGAATGGGCTTGAGGGTAGGGAGGAAGGCAACATGCAAGGAGTTTAGAGTATTTTCTTACATCTATCTAAGAGGCTGTGTCTGAGCTGCTCTGCTCCACAGACCCACGCTTATCAAGGTTATACACAGAGAGCAATGCAGTAACACAGGAAGCAATGTTTATCAGAGCTTACTTACATGTGGAGCTGTGTGTCATGGCTTAACTAAAAGGAACAAAGTAGCCTGAAACTCTGTAGGACATATTGGAACACTGGGTCTAACATATCTTAGAAGATGGGGGCTGGGGAGAGAACAAAAAAAATGAACCAATAGGATTAGACAACAAAGGCCAACCTTGAAAATGAGCCAGGAACCATTTTAAATTTTCTTCCCCCAAATTTCAGGGTTCTTGGTGCTGTCAACCAAGAACTTCAGTCAGACCCTCAGAATGGGAGAAAATATTTGCAAACGCAGCAACTAACAATGGATTAATCTCCAAAATATACAAGCAGCTCATGCAGCTCAATATCAAAACAACAAACAACCTAATCCAAAAAAGGGCAAAAGACCTAAATAGACATTTCTCCAAAGAAGATATGCAGATTGCCAACAAACACATGAAAGGATGCTCAACATCACTAATCATTAGAGAAATGCAAATCAAAACTACAACGAGGTATCACCTCACAACTGTCAGAATGGCCATCATCAAAAAGTCTACAAACAATAAATGCTGGAGAGGGTGTGGAGAAAAGGGAACCCTCCTGCACTGTTGGTGGGAATGT
>NC_041233.1:61566564-61576787 GCF_002837175.3 Physeter macrocephalus
CAGTGGTTGAGAGTCCGCCTGCCGAAGCAGGGGACACGGGTTCGTGCCCCGGTCCGGGAAGATCCCACATGCCGCGGAGCGCCTGGGCCCGTGAGCCATGGCCGCTGAGCCTGCGCGTCCGGAGCCCGTGCTCCGCAACGGGAGAGGTCACAAGAGTGAGAAGCCCGCGCACCGCAACAACAACAAAAAAAAAAAAAAAAAAAAAGAGGGAGGGGATATGGGGATATATGTATATGTATAGCTGATTCACTTTGTTATACAACAGAAACTAATACAACATTGTAAAGGAATTATACTCCAATAAAGATGTTAAAAAAGAATTTTTTAATTAAAAAAAAAAGAACTTCAGGCAATTTGAAAATGATGGGACATTAATCTTTCCAAAACACAATTCAGAGTACATCATTGCTTTGTTCAGAAACCTTTAATGCTGTACCCTCTGTCATTTGGCTATTAGTCGAAACTATTTACTTGGCCTGGTATTCAAAACCTTGAACAAACTGTTCCAAACTACATTTCCACTCTTATTTTTCTTCTCTTCACCTACACTATAAGTTTCAGTCTTACTATTCTTTTTGCAGTCTTCAATTTTTCACTGTTTCTTTATCTATATTGCATTTTTTGCCTATAATATCCAATTCTGCTCTTCCTTGTCATATGTCCTAACCAGACCCAGCCTAAATGGCACCTCTTCCACATAACTCCACAAAAATTCCCTGCAGCAGGAAGTGCTTTCTCCTCCTTTGCTGCTTCCCTTGTCTTTATACCTTCAAGGAGAGTCCACATGATGAGAAAGACACACATAGGTTTTAAAGTGAACTGGGTGGAGCAGACTGAACAGGGTACTAAGTGTGTAATCTTTGACACTTTCATCTTGCTTCACTTCAATTTCCTCATCTCTACAATGGGAACAAGGGGAAATTCCAAACTTACCAAGTTATTGTGAGGACTGAGGGCAGTAACATGGTAGCGTGACAGCCTAGTGCTTTCCCTGCCTTTATCCCCTTTTCCCTTCCCACGTAAACCCTCCTTCTGGAAGAGAGCCGATAAAGCTTTTCCCCTGTGGATTCAGCTCCTCTCCATGTTAAATCTCTGTCTCCATCCCTTGTTCCAAGCCAGGATTCTCCAAAGCCTGGTCCTAAATCAGATCCATCACCCCTCCATTGCCTTCCTCCAAATCTATGTATCATCTTGCATGCCCTGTTTCCCAGGGTTGTGACAAAAATAGAACCACAGATTATTAGTCAACTGACAGATAAGGACATTGAGGCCCAGAGAGGAAAAGTAAAGTAACCTGTTGAAGAACATACAGTGAGTACAGTCATAAACCACTGAATATTCACTCCTTGAAATCAAAGACCTTGTTTTTCTTATTGAGGACTACATCTTTCAGAGCTGGCACACTGCCTAGTGCATTTCAGGTACTAAATAAATGTTTCTAAATAAAAGAATGGGGGCAGGAAGGAGTTCAGATGCCTTGGCTTATCATTTGGTATAGTTAATATTGCATTATGCCATTAGACTTCTCAATAGTTTTTCCTGATGGTATTATTTTCTCTGGGCTTCTCTGGAGAGACGAGGGAAGGGGTTGGCACCATTCTTAAGACAGCCTTTCAGTCATGAAGTCTGCTCTCTTGGAGCGCCTCCTCACAATACCAGAGTTCTGACATGCTTACCTTTTTATTGGTCATACATCAGTGGGTTTAATTAACTTTTCAAAATGGCATTAAATTTTGCTTCCCCAGGACAGAGTGTAGATGCTGGTGGTCCACCGCAAAATCAATGTCTGTGTCTGGATATTTTACAAAATATATAGCCCTTAACTTTTTCTTTCAGTGAGTGACGCAAATGACTTCCTTTAGGTCTTTAATCATCTCAGGCTGATAGCGCCTCTAAATCTAGCCATTTCTGAAGCTCTCCTAACTAAAGAAACTGATTAAGCAAAGAATGTTTCCCCATGGGGAAGAGGCAAAATCTTTACATTAAAAAGACAAAATACAGTAGCTGTATATGGATGGCATACCAATTATTTAGTGGAAATTACACACCAAATGTTTTGTTATCAATGTTTCAAATTTGTAATGCAAAAATTTATTATCTTGATAGCACCTTTTCTCCCAAGCAAGGTGGGAAACCTCCCCAAAGTATTTCCTAGCCATATGTGGGGATCCAGAAGAGGATACTTTCAATGTGCCTATAAATCTTTCTGCCGTCTCCAGTCACCAGGAGGAATCTACCCTTCTGTCCTTCCTCCCGTCTTCAAAATTCGAATTGCTTATGTGGCTGCTTGGAGAGGTCTCACAGCTGCTTCTACTAATCAAGAGAAAACCAATGTCTGTGCCAAGAGTGGTATATTTTTATATCCCCAGAGTTTGCAGTCCCAGTGTCACCAGGTCAATACTAGGTCCCATGCAGACAACACAAAAGTTGCCCCGTCATGCAGGAACATGATCAACCTAATACTCAGGAAAGCCCTGTTTAATAGCTCTTGTGTTAACTCTACTCTACAGATGACAGAACCAGAGCCCATGGAGGTAAAGAAACTTTCCCAAGTCACAAAGTGAATAAAGTGTTAGAACCTAGATACTACCCCCAAGTGATTGGTATATTGCACATGGTATGATGCAAATAGTATTACTGGGTTAAAATCATCTTCAAACTTAAGTCACATTCCTGATGAAACATCACATGTGCAGGTGTACTCACATTTATACATCTAATATATATATATATTTTTCACTGCAAGTATAAACAACAAACTTGAACTTTAATTAATTGGATTCTGGGTTAATAAAGTAGGAGAGAAAGAAAAAGAGAAGGGAGGAGAGAGATTGACTCACAGAGAGAGAGAAGAGCAATTAGCAGTAATTTTAACTAAGTTGATAGAATGTCTTCTTGAATCTTTTGGAATCAGAGTTATACAACAGAAAGAGCCCTGAACATGTGGCCAAAAGACCAGAGTAGTAACTCTAGCTCTAGGTCACTGTTGTTTAAACCTGGACAAGCCAAAACTTCTTTGGACTTCAGCTTTTTCATGTGTAATTGAAAAGGGGGGTCATAGCCTTTCTCATTCTTTATTTCTCTGGTATTGTGTCATCCTACAGGTAATAGAATCAGTAAAATACATAGATATTTATAACATACATACGTATACACATATATATCTTATTTTTTAATTAACGTTTCAAACTGCTTTCTGGTGGGGGAGTATGGGTAGTTTCTTGCAAAACTCCTCCTACCCATTTGAAAGGCAGGATTGGGTACTTAAAAAACAGTTGGAAGGGGTAGAGTAGCACACGTCAGGGAGGTACCTCTGGCTTGTTAAGAATATTCTGATGTAGTTAGAACCCTGAGTTTAGCAAGTTGCTGCTTCTGCTGAGTCTTAAAGCCCTCTCACCATCACAATTCTGAAAACTGAAAATGCAACACTAGTGCAAGGTGGCCAGTTGCTGCCAACAATTCCATTGGCTCCTACAGCAGGATGAGGACTTCTGTCTGAACTACTCACACCTGGATTCCGGATTTGCACATGTTCTTCGAATTGCAGCACGTGATTCATATTCACACCTACCTGTGAGGGAATCTGGGAAATGTGGTTGCATATTTTCCAGCCTCTTCAAAGACAAAATAGATAGAAAGGAGGCTGAAAGACCCAATACAAACTTCCCACCGCTCATGGCAACTAAGTTCAACAATCGCAGTATAATATGAACATTGCTGTAAACCAGAAACGAACACAACACTGTAAATCAACTCTACTTCAATCAATCAATCAATCAAGAACTTCAGGAAGCTTGCATATGGCTTGGAGGAAAAGCATGTGTGTGTATATATGTATACATAGACACACACACTCAAGCTAGAAAGAGCTAAGTAAAAGAGACATATTAGCATTTAGGGCATTCACAGAATCTGCAAGAGGCACTTTTTGACTGGGTGAAGTTAGTGTCTAAGATAAACGAATGTGATGATATATGGAAGCAAGTACGTATTTTATAAGGCTTTTCATTCTCTGGAGTCACATAATCAGATTTCGGTGACTGTAGGAAAATAGGGCTGACCTTCCCCTTACAAGTCAGTTGTAATATGTTTTCCTGGTGTTCAATTGACCACACCTTTGGTCAACTGTAATTTGCCCAGTTGCAGCAAGATAAATTTTAAGATATCAGTTTGGTTTTATTTAGAGTCTACTCCCCTTCTTCCCTGTCTTCTGGCCCTCCTCCAGGCTAAACAGATCTTAGTGTTTCCTTGTTTCTGGAATTTTACCAGTGTAAAGCAAAATCTTCATCATGAAGTGCTTCTTTCCATTCTTTAGTAAAAGTTTACACTCAGGGAAGAGAGCATTCCTGGTGGAGTGGAGAGGAAGGGTGCGAGTCTTTGCGCTTGCAGGTTATAAGTGGGAAAAACAGAGATGTTTTCCCCAGACCAAGTAGGAGGTAAAGGTCTCTGGGTTTCACAGGCAACAGGAACAACATGGTCTCCATTTCTGGACATCACTCCAGCGTAATGGTGAAACATCTAGAGGGTGGAGTTTGGCAAATTTAGGGAGATTTTTCCCTGTCCCTTGGCTCTTGCCAACATAAGAAAGAATCACATGCCATCATGTGGCATAGAATCCAAGAGGCAGCATTCTTCCAGAAAGCATGTGGCCTCGAACAACATGGTCCGCAGCAACAACCATGCCAGACTGGAGGGTAGACTTGCTGGATTTTCCTAGAGGCACGTGAACCTTCCACGAACGACTGGGAGAGAATTCCCTACCCATGTTCTCTTGCATGCTTGAGTTTGGGAACTAAGTCACATCTACCACATACGTTTCTCCAATAAAAGTAAATATTGATTTGCAGCTCTGTAAAAGAGAAAAACATATCTGCGAAGGGAATTGTTTGGACTTGGAAACAAGGAAAATAGAATCGTGCTGACAGATTTATCTCCAGCTGTTGCCCAGCAGTGTACCCTGAACCTGGCCACTTCAGGAAGCATCTCATTTTATCTCTGACCAGTTGTCAGACATCATTTCGTTTCCACAAAAAAACAGTAAACTTTTATCTGCTACTGTAAAGTTTCCCTGAAGCCATTCTGCTTTAATCAGAACCATAGAATACGGAGAGATGTCAGAGGATGATTTTGAATCTATGTAGTTCAGCCTGCCCAATGCACAGAGGCATGATCTGAAGTAACAATCCCCTTTCAGAAGTGTGTAAACAGTTCTGAATCACCGACATGAAAAGTTTTTTTAAAATTCTGTTGGATTTTTGACATTTTCCTCTGAAAGTAAAATACCCCAGAAACATACTATGTGCCGTTTACTCCCCAGGATAAAAAAATAAAAGTCACCTTATGAACCTCACACTATGAGGTGGTTCCTGAATTCATTTTCTACATCAAAGGACTGTCTGGGGAATGCATATTAGATTGTAGAGACCTCAAACAGTATTAGTTTTGATAACTATAAGTTCCTGTGACTTTTGAAAGGAAAGGAATTTTGAAAGGAAATAAATACATTTAAGATAAATTACTAATCATTATTTCCAATTGTAAATGTTGAATATTTTTAATAAGCTTTAATAAACCTGTTGAAGACTACTTTAAAAACAACATAGTAACTAGCTCCACCAATCAGCCAAACTCTTCAATTTAATTTTAGACGTTTTTAAAAAAAAAAAAAACTCTCCTAACTTCTCATGATTTAGTACCATGTCTCAGACTATAAATTTTAGGGGCAGCCTCAATGACAGTTTCAAAAGTAACTTAGAGAAAGAAAAATATTTACAGAAATAATAATTTATCTCAAATATTATAGAGAAAAATAACGGTGGTATATTCCAGGTAAACATGTTAGAAGACCCAAAAAGTAACTTCAATAATAATGAAAACAGGAATGGCAAAGATGATTTAAAGAATTCAAATAATGCTGTTTTATGGCATGTGTGAAAAGGGTAATTATGTTATTTTAAACATGCATTGGTAACTGAATTAATTAGTAAATAGACATCTCTTTTATGTACAGCTAGAAGACGTTAAATATTAGAGCTTGCAAACAAAAGAAAGACTTTTTAAAGAATATGCTCCACTGTGGAAAACCTTTCACTTGATATTATTTTACGTGTACAGTTGTTGAATTTCTGATTCAAGGCGGTTTTCATATCCTCGAATGCTCGTTTGAGCGTATTTTATTCTGTTTGGACTTTTATTGATATTTGCAGTTTTCTTCTGCTTCTTGTTTTTTCTGGAGAATTACCTGCAGTTGATGTGTTTGGAATTTGGTTTTCTGAATTTTTAAAAAGATCTGTACAGATTTGTTAATGTTGTGAATTTTTGTGGTGTTGTATTTTCTAAGATTTTTTTTTTTTTTTTGCGGTACGCGGGCCTCTCACTGTTGTGGCCTCTCCCGTTGCGGAGCACAGGCTCCGGACGCACAGGCTCAGCGGCCATGGCCCACGGGCCCAGCCGTTCCGCGGCATGTGGGATCCTCCCGGACCGGGGCACGAACCCGTGTCCCCTGCATTAGCAGGCGGACTCCCAACCACTGCGCCACCAGGGAAGCACTAAGATTCTTAAAGATACTTTATTCCATCTGTGTAGACACTGGAATAGATTTTCCTGTTGTTCTGGTGGTGGAGTTAATTCCTTACATTTCTGTGGCTTGCAGATCCGCAATTTTATTTTAAAACCCTATATTTTGCCCTTTTGCTTATCTTCCCCTTCCTCCAATTGTCAAAAGGTGTTTATTTTTGCCCTTTTCCTCCTTCAGAAGCTATGCCTATCAAAGTGCCCTTTAAATCATGCATATTTTTAGGTCTCTTCGTGTAGTCCATGCTCTGATCTACCAAGAAACGCTTTTAGGATTTTTATACTAATAGCGGTGATTTCATAGTAAGCTTAAGCTTTCTCTTCTCCACTGTTATTCTCCATATGTCTTTGCTTGTCACAAAGCTTTAAGGGGGGCGGGGCAGGAGTAGAGTGGGAGGATGAGCAATTACAGCTGGAATCTGGCTATTTTCTTCTTCTTACTTATTGTGAAAATTGGACATTCTTACCTTTAAATATGCAGAGGGCATGACGTATATACCATGATATATATAAATTATATATCATGAGATATATGTACAGATATATATGTATATCTACATCTGTATCTGTTCTCAATGGTCTGTATTGTTTGATAGGAAATACTGAGAGACAGAAGGGCAGGTAGGTAACTGCCTTTGTCTTCAGCTGTCTAGACAGTTTTTTTTTTTAAGTATTCATTATCTTTCTTTACCTTCTTTCTAATCTTTGTCTCTTTCTTCTTCCTAACTTCCTTCTTCACTCTATATTATGAAATTAAAATATAAGCCTTCACGTTTATGACAGAACTCTTTATCCTTGGATTCTTCTTTTCAAAACAGCTGAACAAAGCAATTGTGCCATGAAAAAGAACACTAGTGTTTCATAGCCATGTGGCCTTCATTTTCTACCCTCAAGACAGAAGAGAAATCAGCCTGATGTATGATTTAACTTTTTTTTTTTTAATGAAGAAGGAACATCATGGCACCAATTCTTATTTAACTTCTTTAAATACAGAAGTATATGTTTAATTGTGTACTTTGAATCAAAGAACACAAGGTAACCAGATATGTTGTATTTTTACATGTTTTTTCACTTGTTTAGATTATTTGCGTTATATAGCCAAAACATCAAGCCATTTAATGGAATTATTTTTCTCACCTCACTTCAATATGTGGTTCATTTCTTTTAGAGTATTTATAGTTCCCATAAGTTTTTCAAAAATCTCTAGTCAGAAATAAAAGAAAATATTTAGACATTTTACAAATTATAAACTACACTTTTTCAGTCCATCTTTATTGTATAGTATCATCCTTGCAAATGGTGTCTGTTTTGTGGTTCATTGTCTCTTGACTTTTCCATGTTTATCTGACACATAATAAATCCAATTGTCATATCAGGGTATGATTGGGGACAATTCCTAAGCCACCGTAATCATCAGGGTGACAGCGGTATTGAAAGACCTACGCACAAAAATCGTAAGGAGCAGCCTCAGCAAAGAACTGTTCAGAGTTCCCAAGTGATAAGGCTAGAATTTAGGCAAACACAGCTAAGAAAGGATAGAGAGCAAGTCAGGAGATGGGGATGGACAGATAGGAGAGTTGCTTGGAGGCAAGAATGATGGAGATTCCTTAAGGAAATCATAAATTCACATGGCCGCCAGTCAACCCCAAAGATTCTTTTGTTTCCAATAGAACCCTACTTTTAGACAAAGTTGGCAAATATGTTTCAACTTTCATGCTAACTCTAATCAATGGACCTTTTGTGAGTGGAGAGACAATACATCCCATTTTGCCTAGGATGTTCTCATTACATACTTTTACTCAAGCATTTATTAATAGCTCTCACTGTGACTCTCAGAAGATCCCTAGCTTCAACAAGCAATTATGCTGTCACCTCAACTGTGAGAAAGATCCTAAGTCTTCCTAAAGCTCTGTAAGAATGTTTCTGATTGATTTGTGATGTCTCCCCAGGGCTAAGAGTAGTTTAAAAAGCTGGGAGGGTTGGCAGCATAGCATATGTACCTCGTGTTCGCCATGTCTAAGTTAATGGATGAGCCCGACGCAAATACTTTGTTTAACCAAAAGAATAAGAAGAATAAAGGAAGTCAACAAATGGGAATGTACAACTTGACAACATATTCTATATTGGCACATGTAAAAAATATAAAAGGGAATGGTGATGTTAGTAACAATAAGTGCTTATTAAAATTTTAATATCATTTTCTGATTTCATCAGTTGGTAGATGAACATTGTTCACATTGTATCATAGTTGAAATCAAGAACCATCTTACAATTGAAGAACTATTGTCATTTAATTACCAGCACATTTTTTCTTAGTGCTACCTAAAATAGTCGCACATTGTACCTTCCCTGATTTACTTGCTCTTTCAAAGGCCACCACCTTCTTCTTAAGAGCCGTGTCCTCCAGTTGCAAGTACCTAGGAATTTACTTCTCCCTGGAGTGACCCATATGGAATAATTCTTAAGTGAATCTACACTCCTGAGTTTCTCTGCAGGACTTTTTCTGAGATCACACCCTTACTAGGTTTTCTCCCTGTAGAGGGCAGAATAATAACCCCTCAAAATGTTCATATCCTAATACCCAGAATAAACTGTGAAGAAGTTATGCCACATGAAAAAGGGAAATTAAGGTTGTACATGGGAATAAGGTTGTTACATTGTTAATGAAACGATCTTAAATAGGGAGATTATAGTAGATGACCAGACTAGGCCTATTATAATCACAAGCATTATAATCACAGCTTATAATCACAAGCTGGAAAGTGAAGAAAATGCATTCTTTTCTACAGCCTCCAGACAGGAACACAGTCCTACCAACACTGATTTCAGGTTAGCAAGACCTGCGTTGTGATTCTGCAGAAGAAAACTGGAAGACTAAAAAAAATTGTGTTGTTTTAAGCCACTAAGTTGGCAGTAATTTATTACAACAGCAATAGAAAATGAACACACTCTTCTTTCCTGTACTGCTTAAAACCTTTCGGTGGTTTATTGCACTTAGGCAAAATCTAACGTTCTCAATTTGGCTTAGAAGTTTCTGCACAATCTACCCTGTGCCCACATCTGTCAGCTTCCCCTTTCCTGCCTTTGCTCTGGCCTTCCTCAGATGCTCAGGAAAATCAATCTCCTTTCTATTCACAGCTTTTGCATCTGCTTTATCCTCTCCCTGGGACACTTTCCTCCTTCTTTTCCCTTGGCCACCTTCTACTCATCATTCAAGTCCTAGTTTAATATTCTTTTTTCCTTAGGGAAGACTATCATGTTTTCCAGACTTATAAGCATTTCACTAAACTTGGTAAAAATTTAAGTAAATAATCATTCTCTGTGATTTATTCTTTCAAGTCTCTCTCCCCTGCTAAATGGTAAATTCCGTGAGAGCACAAACATGTTCCTTGTTTGTTCCCAGGCCTATTACAAAAACTGGCACAAAAATATTTCCTGATTGAATGATAACTTCTGTGAGGCAGACAGAGATGAGACAAACTTGAGGGTCAAAGAACATAATAACTTGCCCCAAAATCACACAGCTGGTAAGGGGCAGATCTAGGATTCAAAGTAAGGGGTTTTTTTGGTTATTGTTGTCAAAGTATGAATGCTTACCATAAAACACTCTATTTTTTTTTTTTTTTTTTTTTTTGCATTATGCGGGCCTC
>NC_041233.1:61576915-61620745 GCF_002837175.3 Physeter macrocephalus
CGCGCAGGCTCAGCGGCCATGGCTCACGGGCCTAGCCGCTCCGCGGCATGTGGGATCTTCCCGGACCGGGGCACGAACCCGTGTCCCCTGCATCGTCAGGCGGGCTCTCAACCACTGCGCCACCAGGGAAGCCCACACTCTATTATATTGCCTCTCATAGACTTAAAAAAAAACCAACTTCTGAGTATAATAAATATATGCTCAGAAGTATATAAAATATCTGGTAGGGCCAGGTATCTAGAAGACATTTAATATGCAAGCAGTGAATGCACAAAAAGGTAGTTGGAAAGCACATATGCTAATAAGAGAACATATATGAGTAAAGTAGCCATGAGAAAATGTCACTTTGTCCTCATCAGAAATGCCTTTTAATCAAGTAGAAGCAACTGCTAATTCAACTTCTGATGGTTTCTCTGATTTGAAGATATTTTCTCGATATAAACAGTCACATCAACCATAGGTTGACCTGATTTTGCAGGCCCCATGCCCTACTGTGGTTTTATTAAATGCTAGTGAAAAAGTTAATTTCCCTCAATAAGTCAAGTTCAACTCCAGTCCCTGAAAACAAAATTATCCCTCCTAACCATTAATAAATTGGTTGAATGTTAAATAGCACCTTGATTTTGTTTCATTAATGTTCATTAAACAACCAAAAAAGGAAAGAAGTTGATTATGTCAGGCTCACAATTTTAAATTAAAATGGAAAGAAGCAGGAGTTTCTAATTTGCAAACACAGAGCTTCAGACAGCAAACAGGTAAAGGTGACTGTGCATGCTGTGGGAAGAAAAAAATTAGTGGTTAATTAAAACTTTAGTCATTTAAAATGTCTCTACTGCAAACACAAATTGCTACTTTGCATCTTCCCATAAATCTCCAAACTCTATGAAATGTTTCATACGAAGAATCTTAAATATTGATGATGCATTTTGTTATTGTGCTTTGAATCATGTGCACTTGAACAGTTTATAGAGGAAGGACAAGAGTGGAAGAAGTACTGGCTGGGAATCAAAAAATGTGGTTCTTCTTCTGGCTTGTCTTTTTCCTCATTCATGGTGTGATTGGGAATACTATGTCACTAAATCTTCCTGTGCCTCAGTTTCTAGTAAAATGAAATAATACTTGATCTTGAAAAAGATGTTGTGTGTTTTTTATTATTTGATTTACCTTTATATTCTTATTTATACATATTGGCAATAGGGGCTTGGGACTGTGTTACAACAGGGTCCTCATTCAAGCCAATTCAACATCAAGAAAGAATATTCATAGACTAATTCACTTTGTCAGCCTGACCCTTAAAAATTTGATTCTGATCCAAGGTGGCAGCCGGTCAACCGAACGGCTATCTAAAAACCACAGACGTTCTTTCATCCTTACTATCTGAACAGACAAAGGAAATATGCAAACTTTTCAATCCTCCAGCCAAGGAAAGATGGAAAAGTTATGATTCTCTGCAAAGTGACCACTTTTCAGAGCATGACAAGTGAAAACACTTTTTTCCATGTGTTCATGGAAAAAAAAAAATGGTATAAAATTTGAATACTATTTTAAATGCATTTGGAGAACTTGCTATTTAAGAAAGCCTAGCAAAGAACACATAAAAATACAAGAATTTTGTACATATATCACATAATTGATTTTACTTTTATCTGTACCTTATTTATGCCCTATTTCATTGTATTATTTTCCCTTCATTTCTCGTCACTACTGCTATTGCCCTCCTTCTGAAAGGCATTCACACTAGTGTTTTTAATCTATGTCTCTCCAATTTCCCTTCTCTGTACCTATTTAGATATATGTGTATCCTTGAAAAATATATGGTATTAACATGTGTTTTTAATTTGCATAAATGGTGCTATAAATCTTACTCTTGCTCCCTTTTCTTATTAACATGTTTCCAAGATGTAGCCTAACTGCAATAAATCTAGCTCTTTACTTCTGACTCTGCATCATATCTTATTTTGTGCATATACCGTATTTTATTTAATCATTCCCCTGGGAATGGACATGTAGGTTGCTTCTTACTAGTGACAGCCACCAGCAAAAAATAAAGGTTGTTATGAAAAATTTGTGCATGTCCTTTTACAAATGTATGCAGGCTTTTTTTTTGGATATAAATCTTGGAGTAAAATTTCTTGGTCTTAATGACATAAAAATGTATCCTATATCCTAGGCATTGGCACTCTCTTCTTCACAATGAACAGTTTAATCACCCACCAGCAGTGGACAAGGCTTTATAATAGTCTCAGCAGTACATTAATATATGTCAACTTTGTAATTTTGTGATTTTTTTAATTAAGTTAAGAAAGTTATCTTTCGTTCAAAGTTGACTGTTTTTATTATAAAGTCATATAGAACACTGTCATATTTCTGCACGTTTTGAGCTATTTATGTGCATCTCTTCCCTATATTCCATTGCTAACTACAATTATATTTTTCTAGTGTTAAAACATGATTACATTTCTGGAATAGACTCATCGGTTCATGATTTTTTTTTTTTTTTTTTTTTTTTTTTTGGGGTACGCGGGCCTCTCACTGCTGTGGCCTCTCCCGTTGCGGAGCACAGGCTCCGGATGCGCAGGCCCAGCGGCCATGGCTCACGGGCCTAGCCGCTCCGCGGCATGTGGGATCTTCCCGGACCGGGGGCACGAACCCGTGTCCCCTGCATCGGCAGGCGGACTCTCAACAACTGCGCCACCAGGGAAGCCCCATGATGTATTTTTAAACATACTATTTGCTTCTGTTAGATTCATTTAATTCAGATTTTTTACATCTATATTTAATACTGAAATTGACCGATGATTTCTCTTCTTGTACTACCTTCAACTTGTTTGGGTATCAATAATAATTAATTTTATTAAAGTGACTGAATAACTTCCTTCATTATTCCATTTTGTTTTACTTTTTATAATCTCTTACATAATATTTGGATTATCTAGTTCTTGAAAAATTAGCAGAACTCGCTTTTAAACCAGACCTGAGCTTTTTGATGGAAATGGAGTTAAAATTTTCATTACTAATTTGTTTTTGTTGCTGTTAGTGTATTATTCTTTTTTGTTTCATTTTTACCCAATTTTGGCATTTTATGTTTCTCAAAATGTATCAATTTTATCTAGATTTTCAAGCTTATTGACATGTAAATTGCTAAAAGTATTCTTTTATTTTAAAAATCTACAAGGCATATAATTATTTAAGAACAGAAGAAAAATGCAAATAAATAGAAAAGAAGAAAATAACAAGTAAATGTATATTCCATCTTTGTTGATTATAAAGTTATAGCTAGTACACGATATTCAAATTTCCTATATATTTGCTTATATGTGTTTGCTTGAGTTCTTAATTGCAATAATGGATATCTTTAATTATTGAATATAATTATTCATTTATTTTTTCTGTTAACTTTTAATTATGGATTTTTAAATGATATTATTAAACACATATTCATTAATCATCATTTTTATCCTTCTGATGCAATTTCCCTTTCGTCTACTCTTATATTAAGTTTGGTTTGACATTAAAATTCCTAACCTGGATTTCTTTTGGCTTATACATTATTTTCAAACAAATCAAAAGTGATTGTTTTAAATAAAAATGTGTATAACAATACTAATGTATCTTGATTTTTATTCACTCTGACAGGCTATCATTTGGTCAGTGAATTGAGCCTATTTATATATATTGTAATTACTGATGTATTTAGATTTATTTCTGAATCTTATTTTGTGTTTTCTACTTGCTGTATTTTTTTTTTATATCTTTCTACTTTGCCCCTTTTCTGCCTTTTCGAATAGATGTGGATTTCCTTTTGCCAATGTAAAAGTTACTCTTTAATTTTTATTCTTTGGGTGGTCCCTTTTTACATACAGGTCCCAGTAAAAATATTCCCTATTAACCTCCTAATCTCCAGAATATTTCCGCCTCCAAATTGTAATCAGACATGAACCTAACATACTCTTTTCTCTGATTTCTTCATCCCTAATAACCTCTCCCCACAACATCATGTAGGAAGTTTAGAGAAATGTGTCTGTTATAGGTTGAATTGTGTCTCTTCAATTAGGCATGGCTCTACCAATTATTAGGCATGTCACTTTGGACAAGAAAATAAAATGCTGCAAGCTGAATAACCTCATTTGTAAAGAGTAACGTTTTACTGACACACATACCTCACATGACTTTTTGGTGAATCATACAATGCCAAGGAAGGGTAGGGGATTCATGCTCAGTGATACACCGTGTGCATGGAATGCTTGATGTCCAGGGTCATATATTAAGCCATAATGTGATATGAGTGACTGGATTGTAAAAGAAGAGAGCAGGCACTCAACCACACACAGCAAAGATAGGTTTGATCATCGTCTTGTTGCTTTAACCCTAGGGCACTGCCTAAGAAGGGAAGGGTTGGAGTGTCCTGTCATGGTTGTGGAAAGCAATGTGGCACTCTGTATTTGGGCAGCACTAAAAAACTCTACCTAGTTCATGTATTTCCATAATCAGCATACAATTTCTCATTACACTTCAAACACATCATTTAAACAAAATCATGATAACTGAGAAACTCTGAGCCTTTGTAGACTTACAATACTTTATGATATCAGGTAATTCCAGACTGCTCCTGATATTATTTGGGGGTGGGGCAGGGCTTAGGAACAAGAGTATAAATAAATGGCTCTGACCCTCCTCCCCTCCCTACCAGAACTGACTGGTATGTATATGGACACCTATCTTCAAGTCCAGGCTCCATCCCCACCCACTCTAGGACCCTCAGTTATGCTCACTAAAGGAGCATTCTGCCCACAAAAGAATGGACTTGGAAAGAGGTCCTCACAAGCCCTGAAACAGACTAGAGATGGTTGAACAGAGATATTTCTGGATCCCAGTTACCCGAAACATGGCTAGAAGGGAACATACATGCATTTACCCTTGGCAGACATATCCTATTAGCTCCATGGACTCCTCATCCCAGAGAAGGTGATTGGGTACAGCTGCAGAAGGGCAAGAGGAGACCCTGTATGGTATGGTGTCCAAGGCAGGGGTCTCAGGACCTCAGATATAAGGGTATTACTCATCCCAGGTTTCTTTGCTGTCAGATTAGTGAGTAACTCTAAGAGGCATTTTCTCCAAAACCATTAAGCTTTTATTTTATTGCTGTGAGGTAGTTTAGTGAAGTAGCTTCTATGTGTAATGCAACAGAATAACGTAAGGTATTTCGTTTGTTTGTTCTCATTTATAGACATCATCTGGAAATTTTGATTCATTGGTTCCAAAGTAGAGTTGGGAATATATATATGTATATACATATGCTTTGAAAATCTCATAGGTCTTTCTATGTCTGTTTTTGAAAACGTAATGCAACAGAATAACGTAAGGTATTTCGTTTGTTTGTTCTCGTTTATAGACATCATCTGGAAATTTTGATTCATTGGTTCCAAAGTAGAGTTGGGAATATATATATGTATATACATATGCTTTGAAACATAGGTCTTTCTATGTCTCTCTGTTTTTGAAAACACTTTATTGAGGTATGATTGACACACAAAAAGCTGTACATATTTAATGTATACAACTTGGTGAGTTTACACCCATGAAACATACACCCATGAAACCATCACCACAAACTATGCCATAAATATGACCATTACCTTTAAAAATGTCTTTCTGCCCTCTTTATTTATTTTTAGTGATAAGAACACTTAACATATGATCTGCCCTCCTAGCAATTTTTAAGTATATAGGACTGTATTGTTAACTATAGGTTCTATCCTTTCCAGTAGATCTTTCTAAATTAAATGCTAGTTGGACACGTAAAAACTCATTAAGATGGTGGATCTCATGGTAAGTATTCTTTTCACACACACAGGAACAAACAAATGGACACAGCAATCTTTTGGAGGTGATAAATATGTTTATTACTTCAATTGTGGTGATGGTATCACAGGTATCAAAGACTTCCAAATGTATTCATTATATATGTGCAAAGTTTGTACTCTAAGTATACCTCAGTAAAGCTGATAAAAAAGAAAATTATAAAGCCTTTAAAGGCTAGTTTAGACATCAACAATTTTTAAAGTGATTACAAGTGACCAGAAATGTAGTACACTCTATTTTCAGTTTTTAAGGAACCTCCATCCAAATGAAAAATAGAATTACTACATGATCCTGCAATCCCACTCCTGGCATATATCCAGAGAAAACTCTAATTCGAAAAGATGCATGCACCCCAATGTTCACAGCAGCACTATTTACAACAGCCAAGACATGGAAGTAACCTAAATGTCCATCAACAGATGAATAAAGAAGATGTGGTATATATAAACACAATGGAATATTACTCAGCCATTAAAAAAATGAAATAATGCCATTTGCAGCAACATGAATGAACTTATAGATTATCATATTAAGTGAAGTAACTCAGAGAAAGACAAATATCATATGATATCCCTTATATGTAGAATCTAAAAAAAAAATGATACAAATGAACTTATTTACAAAATAGAAATAGACTCACCGACTTAGAAAACAAATGTGTGGTTACCAAAAGGGATAATGGGGAGGGGGGAAAATAAATTAGGAGTTTGAGATTAATTTATATACACTACTATATATAAAATAGGTAAGCAACAGAAACCTACAAGGAACTATACTCAATAACTTGTGATAATGGGTAATGGAAAAGAATCTGAAAAAGAATATATATATACATATATGTATAACTGAAACACTTTGCTGTACACTTGAAACTAACACAACATTGTAAATTAACTATACTTCAATGAAAAAAGAGTAGTGTAACATAAAAAAGAAATGCAGTACACTTCATGGAACTTAGCACTTCATCAGAATATTAAAAGTTATAAATTATAAGGAGATTTATAATGATATACACGTTTAAAAAAAGCCTTTGGGTTAAGCTGTTAGTGAGATACACTAAAAAGACAAAAGAATATTGAACCAAAGTTTAGAAGAATCAAACTATCGAGATTCTAGTAAAAAAAAACAATCACTAACTATTGGCTTTCCTGGGTAGCTCAACTGACTTTCTGGACCAAGTTCCCTCTGTGAAATGAGGAGTTTTAATTAGATAATAATTGTTTTCCTTTTATTCCTAAAATTTATAAAAATGAATGAACAAAAGTCTAAAATTCCATATTAAATAAAGTTAAGTGCCCTTTCTTAAGCCATTCTGCCAATTACCAGGATCCCAGTGTAGGTTGTGGCAAAAAATAAAATGGGCTTCACCTTAAAATAGTTCACCTGATGGGACTGAATAGGAGGATTATTGTTTGGTGGCTCTCAACAAATGAGTCTCAAAAGTGGGAAAAAGTCTAACCATATTTCATGTGTTCTGTCAACCAACTCAATTATATGTTTAAAGTCAATAGATACAGAGAATCACAGATGTAAGAATTTATCATGTTCTCCCACTCCAGAGCCTTCTATTTAGAATTCCATTCGAATTTTCAATTGAACTTTGGGTTTTACAAGGGAAGATGGGGTGGTGAAAGGTACACCTGTGAATCAGGAGGCTTCACATCCACCCTGGATTTCGATGCTTGGTGTTCAAAGGAAGTTACCTCTCTGTCTAGACTTCTCCATCCTCATACGTTGAAGACAATAAAAGCCTTCATATTAGAAAGAAAAGAGGTTCTCAGGCAAGACAGAATGAGAAATAAATATGAAAGAGTTTTTAATTATTTTTAAAAGCTGTAGACATTTATGCACTAATGATGCTATTTTAAAACCTGGAGAGAGTGGCACTTTAACCCATCCAGTGCTCTCTGGGCTAGGTCAGGCTGGCACATGTGTCTGTAGAGAAAGGGAATTGGAAAAAGAAGACAGAGAAGCAATACAAGGGTGCTCATTATAGTCACCAGGCTGACAGTAGAAAGGAGTCACTGTGATAAAAGATTAGAGGCATGAGATCATGAATTGGCTGATTTTAAATTTTTCTGAGATATTGATTTTTTTTTTTACCTTTCAATCATTAAACTTGATGCTTGCTGTCCTATTATTTCTATAAAGTTATACTCTAATAGAGTGCTAATGCATATGTAAAGCAAAATGATTCATGTTGTTATGCATTTCCAAACATTAACCAGTCATATATATGACTGATATATTTATATTTATTTATATGCCATAACACACAGCACATGAAAGCAGTTGAATATGAAAGTGAGATTCTGACAACCAAGAAGAAAATTAGACGTGTAGAATAGGCATGTGTTTCAAATACAAATGTGATGTGAGGATGGAGGAAAAATAAGAAACATTTATTACTATTGGGTAATCATTAAATCACTATGCCTGGCATATTTTATACATTATCTCATTTTATTCTGCCAACAAATATGTATTTATAGATGATGATTCTGAGACATGCCTAAGGTCACAGAACTATTCTAGTAAATGATACTAGAACTAAGATTTGAACCTAGGTTGATCCTGCTAAGCTGCATTCCAAAAGGTACATCAGTTATCTTCAGTTGTTTATGTCTGTGTGGCTTCCCTTTGCCTTTTTCCCAACCATCTCTAAGAAGAAGGAAAGGGTAATGAGGAAGGGTTCTATCTATTCAAGTTAATTCCTTTTACACACATTTTGATCTTTATCCTTTAATTCACCATGATACTTATCATCACAGACAATGTTTCTGCTTCTTGTCATCCTAAGTAGAAAATTTTTGTGAAAACGAGGACACATAACCTCTGAACTCCCATTTCCTATGACTCACACGTTAATTAGTGCCAGACTGGATACGGATGGTCGTCATACCCAGATGAACTGCACAGATACCAAGGCTAATCAACACCTTATTTTGCTTTCAATCTGTTGAACAATGAGGTTAGCCATGTTCCATCAAAACTTACTAGACTGAAAAATGTACCAATCTAATGTAGCTATTGAACCTGTCATCGTGTGCTCTAAAGAAAGGCATTCGTACTTGCTCATGATTTCCAAAACAACATTTATGCCTCAATCAAACTAGCGATAAGGGCATCCCCTCTTTCCCTTAAATATCAGACATAATTCATGAAGTTATCTTTCACTGCTCTGGATATGTTTTTGAAGGACTCCCTGTTCTGATGATTATGAGTATATAGACCAAGGGCTCTAGTTTTATTAGGTATCAGGGCCATTAGGTGATGAAGTATTTCTGGAATTATGAAAACAGTGAAAAAATATACTTCACCAACAGTTATAAAACAATCTTCTTTTTAAACAAAAGTAGAAAATAGTATAACTCTCCAAACATGATATTCTTTATCTTGTTCTCAATAAACTAATGAATTGAAATAATTGATTTTCCATTTAAGTTATGTACATTTTACTCATTATATAAAATTATTCTAGAGAAATAGATATGCAGTAAACAACCATAAACAATTATGAGATTCCCTCAAAATTAAGACTCTAAATTGGGGACACATATTAGATATGGATTACAGGGATTTTACCTGGGAGCAATGGGATGGGATTGATTTAGATTAGAAAGAATATCTTATAGTGCAGATTTAGAGAAAAACGTTCCACTACTTCGCCTGTCAAAACAGAATGGCAATCTGGAATAGCCATTTCACACATTTTCACATTTGGGGTGACAGCTGATTTTATGTACAGATGGTAACACTTTCTTCATGTACAAAGTCATCAGCCACTCCAGCTAGAAAGCAGGCACCCGCCATCTTTTCCACTAGCATCTAACTTCTCCATATGCTGCAGAAAATAATTCAGACTTTTTTCATGTGACCCAATGGCTCTCGTGCCAGATGAAGAGAGGGAAGTTAAGCCGCTGAAGTTATCCCCACACAAAGGTGATAACATCATAAGAAGTACTGGCAGTGGAGGAGCAGGGGAGCCAATGGAATCGTTGCAGGCATTAAGTGACAAGAGTTATCTTTTTTATCTCACTCACACATTGCCTACATTAACACTTATCAAAATTGCTTTATAAATTACAGTTCCAGAAGATACTCTATTAGAGAAGGGTTCAATTAATATGCAGGTTTGGGAAACACTCAAATGTATAGCTCGCTTGTACATTCATGTGGCCCTCTAGACTATTAATGGTATGAAGAATTCCAGTTTTGAAAAATCTAATGTTTGCCAGCATTTATTAAATGCCTTTGAACAAAGAACTTATAAAACATTTCTATAAAAGTATTTTCCTTCAAAGATATTTTAAGAAATATTGCCTTATACAATCCAAGAATTATTAATTTTTCCTACATACAAGCCCCAGGTTATTCATGCAAAAGGATTTGATCCCTCCTTCCCTTTAATTAAATAAAGAAACATTGTTTCAGATAAGCTCCATGAGAACAGGATTTTTGTTAGTGTTTTCCCCTCACTGTTCACTGTATCTCCAATGCCTAACAGAGTTGTCAACACGTAGAAGAAACATCACAAATATGTATTGAATGAATTATAAGGTCTTCTACCGTCATTGGTTCCTTGTCTCTTCTCCTCTCTTTATCTTCCTCTCCAACACCTATAGCTCTCTTGGCCCATGTCAATGAGCCTGACTGTTAGCTCTCTCACTTTGCCCGAGTCTGATTTTTGGATCTTCTAACTGCATCCTGACCCACTGTTTCTTATGACTCTATTCTGAGTCTGCCTTACTTGACTCACGCTCTACTCTGACCTCTGAAACCTGGGTGATTTCTCTGCATTCTGCTTCTTATTTTCCAATTGTGACTTCTCTCCTGATACACACAATCAGTTGTGAATACACAAAACAATGTAAGAATCAGTACAGGAATAAAGCCCATCCAAAGAAAACAGGCCAGTTGGACTTGGAGAAACATCCAGAATTGCTGTGAATCAGAAGTTTTCTGAACAGTCTGAAGTCTGGAAGTACCAATGAGGGCGTATGAAGCAGTGGGTCAAGCACCAGAAGTAAACTAGTGCCAATGTGCAAGTTAAGGAAGCTGGACATAGGATAAAATTAAAATAAGAAATCAGTATATCTGAGGAAAGGACTTGATTTCAACTCAGACAAAAACTAGCTTTTATCTATCATGTGCAAAAGTGTCAGAAGGGCCTCTGTAACAAAGGAGCACTGATATAAATTATGACTTAAGATTGAAAGTGTCTTGAATGCTTGCTCCCCTCTAGAATAGAACAATTTGTTATCATACAGCAATTTGTTGGCCTTGATGTACAGTTACAGTACCTTAATTATATCAGTTAGAGAAACCTGACAGTTATGCATTTTTGTCCTTTTAATTTCCTGATTTTCTTTCAGAATAAGAGAATCCATGTACCAGAAATCCAGAGTGGCAACACTCCACTCTCATCACACCCACAGAGACTCCCAGTGTGAGCCATTGCCAATGAGACTGCAGACAATAGTCAGCGTACAAGAGAATGCTGGACACTGCTATGGGAAGGACATGCAGTCAGGGTGGGTCAGAGCACTGAAAGCTTTTCTGTCCTTCTCTAATTCTGGCAAACTAGATGGTGAAACGTAATTAAGGCTCAGCCTCATTTCTGTTCCCTCACAGAACCAAGTGATAATGAGAGACAAAGAAGCAAGAAGAGAAAGGATGACTGGTACCCTGAGGTAGCAAGACTATAATGAATTAATTTCCCCACAGCATTCTTATGACTAAACGTGCTGTGCTGAACATGGTGAGTCTGAGAACAAATACCAGTCGTTCCATGGCTGTCCCAGCTCTTTCATTATGTTTAAAATAGAGTAACTCCCATGTGCACAAAGACATATGTAGAAGGATGTTAATTGCTTCATTGGTTTAAGTAGCAAAGGATCACAGACAACCTAAATTGCATGTCCTTAGGATATGGGGTTAATAAACAATGCTACATAAATGGAATACTCTGCACTATTAAAAATCATTAAGTATGTCTGTGATATACAGTTAGTGGGAGAAAAAAAGGCATAGAAAATTCTGCAAAATATTTTAGTATATGTGTATATTATATATTACATGTATGAAACACATGTTTATGTATGCATAGTGTATCTCCTGGCCGATACAAAAGAAACCGACAATAGTTGTAACCTCTGACAGAGAGAAGACTTTCACTGTTTAACCTTCTGTACTGTTAGTAGTTTTTACCACATGCATGTATTAAGAAAAATAACCCATCCTATTTAGACACCAACACCTATATTCTCTCTCAAACAAAGAGAAAGAGGAGAAAGGAGATAGAGGGCACACGTCACACTTCCACTTCAGAATGTCTAATGTATGCTATCATTATGATTAACCCATTTTATAATGGACCAAGTAGGAGTTCTCAGCCTGGAGTCCAGGCCCTGAGGGGATACATGAAAATTGAATGAAAAATTTTTAGTATATCTGCTCATATCCATTATTTTGCAGGAGAAAATTCATAGCTTTCACCACATTCTCAAAAGAATCTAAGAACTAAAAAATGTTTAGAAATACTGTTCAGCTTAGGCAGATTTTATAAAAGGCTTTTGTTAAATTTTGTCCGTGCTTTAGATTACATATGATATTATTTGATAAAATAGTCATGTGACATGTTTGTTTGGCAGGGTGATAAATACTCATCTTTTTTAGTGAATACTATGGTTTGTAATCTGATCTCAAAGTTCTGTGATATAAGCTTATACCAATGATATATCACCCTGTGCTTTTTAAATGAGAAAACACAGACCCCCATGGTACTTGCCAGATGCCTAGAAATTCCCTGAACCACAGAACAAACAGAACACACCTTTGGCAGCCTCCATTCTACCCAGGAATTGTAAAATTTCATTTTATAGTAGAAAAAAGTTAGATTGATTATGCATTACTTAAACTTATTTTTGAGCTAACAGTTGAGATTAAAAACATTCTGTGTTCCAGGAAAGGATACTATTCTTGGCTATAGCCTCAACACTCCCAGAATTTCCATTCCTCTCTGCAATAATTTGATGGAAGCATTTTAAAATGTCTGTCTTACATTTATTAATGCTTTACTATTTACAATGCATTTATATTCCTTTGTTCTTTCATTTCTTTCATTATTCAACCCTTGAGTAGATGCTAGCCACAAACATACAAAGTTCTTGCCATCTTAGAGCTAATATTCTAATCCAGACACATCATTTACTTAGAACAACCATACGAGGTATATTAAAGTAAATCTTTAGTTAAATCACTTACCTCACCTGAACAGTAGTTGAAGATAATCAAAAGACAAAACCTGAGCAATTTTTACTGCTGTGCAGCCAAATATGGCCTGAGACCTGCTATTCCTCACACTCACTGGAATCTATCATTTCTTAATTTGTGTTCTTTTGGTTGTCCATTCCTCTGCCCTCATAAAGTAAGTTATATGTGATACTCCAGTCCAGCCTGTAAGAGCTTGGAAGTTACCACTCCATCCTCCTAACAAGTAAATAGGTGAATAAACATAAGAATCAACAACTCTTCTTAGATCCACTAGAGAAGTGAGGTCACAGGGTGTACTACTGCCCCCCAAATTGGGGAGACAGATAGGTGGACACAGAACACTACAACTTAATCATGACAGAAATCCACATGTAGGAATCTTTGTAGGAATCAGTGCTGATGTAGGCAAATTTGAACTATAATTGGCAAATTAGAGACTCAGTGTGGACAGCTCTGAGCGTTAAAAACTCCATGTGAACCCTGTCATAGGGGGACCCCAACACTTTTGTCAGGTTTACTTCCAGGAGCTCTCCCAGGTCCTCACAGTGAATGTCAGACAAAAATGCCCTTATGCTTCTGACAAGGGGAGGGGAAGCGGAACCATTTTGTAACATGCCAAGAGCACTGTGTTCATCTAACTAGGCTTGTCCTCAGGAAAAACTACTTCACCAGGTCTTAACCAGGGAAGGGGAATGGTCAGGAATATCCAACTCCCGCTCCCTCTAGGCTTCTACACTAGAGAAAGAAATATACAACTCCAGCCCCTCTGACAATCCTGTCCCATCTAAGGGGAGAAAAATCCTGAAAAACAATGGTGAAATTTACAGTCCAGGGGTGCAGGTACATCAAAAGACCAAGACCTAATCATAGGACTATAAAAGGTTTCCCCTCCATCCATATCTCACCACCACTAAAGGCCTATTTACCTCACTTCCTTTTCCCAATACACTGTGTTCACTTTTCAACAAAAATTGCAAGGCATATTAAAAGGCAAAATCTCTTATATAAACGTATAATTGGTATGCTAAGAAAGGAGAGAAAATGGAACCATAAAAAATACTCAATTCACACTACAAAATCCAGAAAAAGTATAGGAGACAAAAATATGAACAAAAAACAAGGGCAACAAATAAAAAACAGCAACAATGACCAATATTAATCTATCAATGATAATCTTAAACATCAATGAAATAAATATACAACTCAAAGATCATCAGAGTGAAACAAAAAATGAGGTACAACTATATTTTGTCTACAAGAAACTCACTTTAAATATATAAAAATATATAGATTAAAAATAAAAAGATGGAGAAAGACATACCATGCTAACACTAATCAAAAGAAAGCCAGAATAGCTATAATGGTTTCAGATAGACGATTTCAGAACAAGGAAAGTTATCAGGGATAAAAAGGAGCATTACATAATGGCAAAGTGGTCAATATTCCAAGGTACGCTATAACAAACCTTAATATGTACACACCTAACAAAAGAGTGTCAAAACATATGAGGCAAAAACATAACTGCAAGGAGAAATAGATGAATTCACTATTATAGTTGGAGACTAACATTCTCCTATCATGAATAGACAGATCTGGCATGTAGAAAATTATAAGGTGATAACTGAACTCAGAAGCACCATCAATCAACTAGGTATTATATATATACATATATATATATGTATATATGGTCTACCCTATCTGACAACAGTAGATCACATATTCTTCTCAATGCCACAAGGAACATTCACCAACAAAGGCCAAATTCTACATGATAAAACACATCTTAACAAATTTAAAAGAATAGAAACCATACAATATCTGCTCTCAGAGGACAAAGGTATTAAACTAGAACCCAGTAACAAAAAGATAACTGGAAAATTACAAAATACTTGGAGATTAAACAGCACACTTCTAAATAATACATGAGTCAAAGAAGACATCTCAGGAAAAAAACTTTTTAAAACATCTGACCTAAATTAAAAAGAACATATAACATCAAAATGTGTGAAGTACAGTGAAAGCAGTGTTTAGAGGAAAACTTATAGCATTGAATGCCTATATGGGGGAAAATGATCTAAAATCTACCATTTAAGTGTTCATCTTAGGAAACTAAAATAACAAGAACAAATAAAACACAAAACAAGAGAAAAGAAATAATAAGAATTGGAAGAGAAATCAAAGAAATTGAAAACAGGAAATCAATAGAGAAAAAAAGGAAGCTAAAATCTGGTTCTTTAAAAAGATCAGTAAAATTGATAAGCCTCTAGCAAGGCTAACTAAGAAAAAAGAGAGAGAATACAAATTACTAATATCAGAAATTAAAGAGAGGTACTGCAGATTCCATGAACACTAAAAGGATAATAAAGGAATACAATGAACAAATCTATGCCCACAAATTTGATAACGTAGATGAAGTGGACCGATTCCTTGAAAGATACAATCTGTCAAAATTCACTCAAGAAGAATAGGCTCATATCCACTACAGAAATTGAATCAATAGTTAATAACTTTCAAAAAAGAAATCACCAAGTCTAAATGAGTTCACTGGTGAATTCTACTTAATTTCTTCTTTAGAAGAAATTACTTCTTCTTTAGAAGAAATTACAGGAACTCTCTACAATCTCTTCCAGGAGATAGAAACAGAGCGAATACATAATAACTATTTCTATGGGGCCAGCATTACCCTAATATCAAAACTAGATAAATACATTAAAACAAAGTTACAGACCAATATCTTCCATAAACCTAGATGCAATAATCCTCAACAAAATATTAGCAAATTGAATCCAACACAGTATAAAAATGATTACATGCGACAAACTAATGGGATTAATCCCAGATATGCAAAACAGTTTCAACATACAAAAATTGATTAATCGATCATATCACATTAACAGGCTAAAGAAGAAAAATCACATGATTAAATACACAGATGCTAAAAAAATATTTGACAAAATCTAACACCCATCTTTGATAGAAAAAAAAAAAACTCTCTGCAAACTGAGAAAGAACTCCTCAACTTGATAAAGAACATCTACAAAAAACTTACAGCTAACATCATACTTAATGATAAGAAACACAAAGCTCTCCCACCAAGATCAGGAACATGGCAAGTATGCCCATCTCACCACTGCTTTTCAACACTGTACTGGAGGTTCTAGCTAATGCAATAAAGCAAGAAAATAAAATAAAAGGTATACAGATTGGAAAGGAAAAAACAACTGTTTTTGTTCACAGATGACATGATTGTATATGTATAGAAAATCTGAAGGAATCAATAAAAATTTCCTGGAACTAATGAATAATTATACCTGGGATACAGAATATGAGGTTAGTACACAAAAATCAATCACTTTCCTACATACCAGCAATAAACAAGAGGAATTTGAAATTAAAAACCCATTATCATTTACATTAGCAGCCAAAAAATGAAATACTTAGACATAAATCTAATACTTATATGAAGGAAACAAAATCTATGTGAAGGAAACTACAAAACTCTGGTGAATGAAATCAAAGAACTAAATGAATGGAGATGTACTTCATGTTCATGATTAGGAAGACTCAATATTTCAAGATGTCAGCCCTTCCCAGCTTGATCTATAGATTCAATGCAACCCTAATCAAAATCTCAGCAAGTGGGCTTCCCTGGTGGCGCAGTGGTTGGGAGTCCGCCTGCTGATGCATGGGACGTGGGTTCGTGCCCCGGTCCAGGAGGATCCCACATGCCGCGGAGTGGCTAGGCCCGTGAGCCGTGGCTAGGCCCGTGAGCCATGGCCGCTGAGCCTGCGCGTCCGGAGCCTGTGCTCCACAGTGGGAGAGGCCACGGCAGTGAGAGGCCCGCGTACCGCAAAAAAAAAAAAAAAACTCAGCAAGTGATTTTGCACAAATCAACAAACAGAGACCAAAGTTCACATGGAGAAGCAAAAGATCTACAATAGCTAACTCGATATAAAAGAAGGACAAAGTCCAGGGACTGACACTACTCAACTTCAAGACTTATTATAAAGCTACAATAATCAAGATAGTGTAGTATTAATGAAAGAATAGACAAATAGATCGATGGAACAGAATAGAGACCCCAGAGCCCCACAGAAATAGAGTCCACTGATCTTTGACAAAGGAGCAAAGGTAACACAATAGGAACAACCGAACATATGTATGCAAGAAAAGCGAACTTTCCACTCACATCTTATGCCCTTAACTAAAAAATGGATCAAAGACCTAAATATAAAACAGAAAACTATACAACTCCTACAAGATAACATAGGAGTAAACCTAGATGACCTTGTATATGACAATGACTTTTTATATATACAAGCAAAGGCATGATTCATAAAAGAAAATTTGATAAGCTTCACTTAATTAAAATTAAAAACTTCTGCTCTGTGAAAGACAATGTTAAGAGAATAAGACAAACCACAGACTAGGTGAAAATATTTGCAAAGATATATCTGATTAGGGACCGTTACCCAAAATTTACAAAGAATTCTTATAAATCAAAAATAAGAAAACAAACTACCCAATTTATAAAATGAACAATAGACCTGAACAGATACCTCATCAAAGAAGATATATAGATAGCAAATAAGTATGTAGAAAGATGTTCAACATCATGCATCATTAGGGAAGTGCAAATTAAAATAACAAGATACCACTACATACCTGTTTAGAATGGCCAAAATCCAAAACACTAACAACCTCAAATACTGGAAAGGATGTGGTAATGGAGCAATGGGAACTCTCATTCATTGCTGGTGGAAATACAAAATGGTATAGCCCTTTGAAAAACAGTTTGGCTCTTTCTTACAAAATTAAACATACTCAAAATATGATCCAGAAATTTATAGCAGTTCTATTCATAGTTGTTCAAACTTGGAAGCAACCAAACTTTCCTTCACTAGGTAAACTAAATGAGGGTACATCCAGGCAATGGAATATTATTCACTGCAAAAAGCCTTGAAAATCATGAAGAAAACTTAAATGCATATTACTAAGTGGAAGAAGTCAATCTGAAAATATTATATACTGTAAGATTCCAATTATGTGACATATTGCAAAAGATAAAACTCTGGATACAGTGAAAAGATTGCCAGGAGTTAGGGGAGAGGGAGAGATGAATAGGCAGAGGAAAGAATATTTTAAGGCAGTGCAGCTTTTCTGTATGATACTACCATGGTGGGTACATGTCATTATATATGTGTCCAAACCCACAGGATGTACACCATCAAGAGTGAACTCTAATTTAAACTATTTAGGGTGATAATAAACCATCAATGTAGGTTCGTCAATTATAACAAGTGTATAACAAAACTTTGATGTGGGATGTTGATAGCGAGGGAAATTGTGTTTGTGTGGGAACAGGAGGTAATGGCAATTTTACATTTTTTTATCAATTTTGCTGTGAACCTAAAACTACTTTTTTAAAAGTTCTTCATTTGAAAAGGAGAAATATGAAATTTGCGCTCAAGAAAGACTCCAGTTTTTACATGGTTATGTCTGATTTTAATTCATAGAAAAATGAGCCCTTTTGGTCATTCAGAGAGTTCTCATGGAACAAAAGCATTTGCTTAACCATACAGAACTTGGTGAAAAGAACTACTGGTACAAAGTTTTTTACTGCTTGCTATAAACAAAAAGAATCTAGTTAATTATATGCAAATAAGCCTCACTAACAAACACCTAAATAACTCAGCCTTGTCTTCATTAAGCTAGAAGATATAGTACATTTCTCAGGGAATTAGACAAGGAATATTAATCAAAGATCCTTGTAAGTCCTAATGAGTTTATTGATTGTTGACCTTGATGCTACCACCAGTGGCAGAAACCCAGATGACAAGAATTGAGTAAGCAAATGCTGATTTTCAAAATTTAGAATAAAATTGCTTGTTCATTTTTTAAAGATATCCTGCTCAAACCATTTTTTTTCTTTGTATTTAATGTTGTCCCTATTGTCTGCTGTGCACCAAGATTCATGAGCAATTTCTATTTTGCAGCAATCTGGAGATTTGTAGCTGGGAGAGCTGGAAGTTACTCTGTGAGCTAAGGGCAGAGAGAAAAGGCAGGCAGCAAATAAAAGGCAAAGGATTGAGAAGCAAAATTAAATTTCTTCATTACTAGCAGCTGACCTGGAAGCTGATTTTTCCCCTTACTCTCGTATTCTCAGATTTCAATAACTTCTTTTCACTTCCCCTTGGCTAAAGTGTCTGGAGAGCACATCCCGTCACCAATTGGGCTGAACGGTCAGCTAAGTGCTTTCAAGACCATCAGCAACTCATGAAAAATGGTTGCCTTTCTGTACAGCAGTTGCTTGGTTACTTTTCTGTAATAAAGCACTCTGTTCTCTAAGGGATGATGACTTGATCGAAAGTTTTAAAGTGTAATTTGGCCCTTGTTACTTTCCATTTCAAACCTCTCCAACTGGGCCTTTATCCCACTCCTTGATACCACTGATTTATTTCAATTAAGATTCTCTGTGTTCAAGCACCACAATTAGCCACTGTCACTATGGATTCCCATCTACTCCCACTATTGATTCCCATCACCCCGGGATTTGTACATGGTTTCAAAGTTGACCACTGACAGTTAAGCACTAGTCCATTAGAGTTGAATGAAAAGTGAAGGCAGCAAGAATCTTCTAGCAAAGAACTTCCTTACAATATTGATGATAATAGCAACTTCCTTACAATATTGATGATAACAGCAACTATGGATAAAGTGCTTATTATGCAGAAGACGTTATTCTATAAACTATATATACATATATGTACAGTTTTAATTCTCACAGCATGCCAATAAGGTGGTACTCTTATTATCCTCATTTTCCTGGTGAGAAAACTGTGAAGCAAAGAGGTTAACTGCCCCATTCACGGACATAGTAAGTGATGGATCCAGAATGCAAACTGAAGTAAACTGGCTTCAGAATCTTCCTCCTTCATCAGCACAAGTGATATTCCTCTGTAGCTGATACTACATGAGTGAAAATACTGCTATTAATAATGACTGCCTGATCTGATAAAATAAGCTTCCTTCATGAGTACAATATCTCTTGTCTCTACCATTCTATGGTTCTCTGTTCCAAGCTTTGAAATTGAACTGACTATATCTAGCTAATGGGAGAATCAGAACCAGAACTCAGGTTCTCTGTGTGTTTTACTCAATGATCTTTCCTCTATATCATTCTTACTGGGCATGTGGAGGAGAAATCCTTGTGATATTTGACCATTTTTATCTCCACAAGAGTAAATTTCTTATGGTTCAATCTCATGCATGGGAATGACAGTAGCTCTTTTCTACCCATAAAGAGATAGTATTCTCTGTTAATAAAATAAAGATAACTAATTTGGGATAAATGTTCCTTTGTTTGAGTAGTTAACATTTTTGGCAAAGCAAATCTCCTCATTGTCAAACTTCTTACAAATCACATTGCCTACAGTGTGTGAATACCAGGACCTTTGTATCTGAATCTGCTCATGCAGTTCAAACCTGGAGCACACCTGTCCAAAGGCAAAGGTAGGTTACTGAAGTCTTATCTTTTTGAATTCTTGAATTTTTAAATAATATCCTCTCTTGGGGACTAATTGATCGCCAGGTAGTTGCATGGATTTCATTCTGATAGTTGCCAACACATATAAAGAAGCTATATAATGTGTATGTAGGCCACAGCTCAATCAATTCTTAAACATGGATATAGGATACAGCTTAATGTAGGCAACTCTCATCTTCTCAACTAGTGACAGTTGTTCCTCTGATTTTTCTTAGTATCATCTTTTACCACGACCTCCCACCATGTAATGCTTTCCAAATTTTTTATTCTACCTACACAGTTTTGCTACCCTCCTTTTCCTGTGCTCTTAGAACAGCCTTCTAACTGTCCTCTGTGCTCCTCCCTCTTGAATTCATCCATCATGTTGCCTGACACATGCTCGGTTTGTATTATTTTTAGATTCAAAAAACAATCAGTGACTCTCCATTGATTACCAATGAAAATGTTCTGCCTGGCATTCAAGGTCGTCTCTTCTCCAGTCATGACGTACTTTCCACCTCTGTTTCTCCTACTCTCCTATATGGGCCATATTTCTCTCTGTAACTGAGTTATGCCTATGCTTTCCCACCTCTATGCTTTTGCTTAAGTTCTTGCCACCCAAGAGCTACCAGCATTATACTTATTTTTGTATTAATATTGTACTTACTTTTTTCCTCAATCAAGCGCCCTTTGCTAAAGCAAAAAGGAAGCTATTCCCTTGACCTCTTACTTGGGAATCATGACCCCCTCCTCTGAAATCCGTGTGCTCTATCCCTTTCTTAAGGTGCTTCCCACTTGTTTACCTCCTCAACACATCTGCAAGTTTCTTAAAAAAGGCAGCTCTGCCATTACTCTTTAAGTCCCCAACATGTAGCTTACACACAGTTAGCAACAATACATAATACAAGAGTGAGTGAGTGAAAATATATCACCTCAATACATGTTCAAGTTCCTTTACGAACACCTATGCTATGCTCCTTTCTTTCTGAATTTCCCAAAGTTCTCATAATAGGTAATATAACAAGTGGGATTCAGCTGTGTTCACGATATTACAAAGAGAAACCCATGGTAATGGAATGTTCACATTAGAGACTGGGCCCCTAAACAAAATAACTGGTTTTGTTTGTTTGTTTTTGGCAGTACGCGGGCCTCTCCCTGTTGTGGCCTCTCCCGTTGCAGAGCACAGGCTCCAGACGCACAGGCTCGTTGGCCATGGCTCACGGGCCCAGCCGCTCCGCGGCATGTGGGATCTTCCCGGACCGGGGCACGAACTCGTGTCCCCTGCATCGGCAGGCGGACTCTCAACCACTGCGCCGCCAGGGAAGTCCTACATATGTCTTTTTTGTCTGCTCATTATCCCTGCTTCCCAGAAGGTCTTTTCTCAACCTGACCCACTGAGCCAATTTCAAAACACAGCTGCAACTTCTTTTCTATGGTCTCTTCCCTGAAATCCACTCTGGGGCAAACTGACTTCTATGTTCCTTATTGTTGTCCCTTTATTTGTCCCTTCATTGTGACTTATATTACATGGCATTACAGTAGAATTGTTTTAACGTCTTTCTTTCCCATCAGACTATGATTGTTTTGAGAGTAAAGGACAGATTCATTTCTCTGTCTCTAGTACCAACCCTGAAAAAGTTTTCCATAAATACACATACTGCTGAATCTTTTAGTACCAAAGTGAAATTCAAGCTGGAGGATGAGTAAGACACTGACCAGTCTTGTCCTCAGAGTAAGTTCCTGAGCCATGCAAAAAAGGAATGGGGGGAGGGCGATGTGGAATTTTTTTTTTTACCTGGATTAAATGCAAGTGGGATTTGTCATAACAAAACATGGCAGGAAACCCATGGTATCTGCCAAAATATTGAAAGGAAGATTCGGTAGAACATAGCTAAGCGAAATGCTGGGAATACCGTTGCTTCAAATTTGCACTTAAGTTCAGATTTTTTTTCATATATTGACTATACTGAGATCCTGTGATCAAACATGGCCAAACAGTTACACACAATCTCTGAGAAATATTAACACGATTAGTTTATTAACTAACAAAATATAAGCCTATATCCTAACACACTTAAGAACTACTGTGAGCATCTTTCTCACAGCACAAACACAGAATATTTTTGTGTTTTTCCCAATTCATACTTTAACTTGTGAAGGAGGGCTGAGCGTATAACTGCTCCTTCAAAGTCTATGCAATGAATATTAATTTACAAAATCACTTGGCAGCAGTGTTGCTAGGTAGCTTTTTATAAAACCCTATTTTTAAACCCATACTCATTTTTTGTGTGTGCTTTTCGTCTCTGATAAAATGTTTGCAATAACTCCACAAAGCTTTAGTCTTCTGTTTGCAATATAAGCGCTTGCTATTGAGAAGGTAAAAAAATATAGTGGCATTTGAAACTGTTTTGGACAAAAACCGTCTTTTAGAGGTTTGGGCATGTTTTGTGTTTATTCTTTTGTTTCTTTGTGCTCCTTCATCATGTCCAATAAAAATAAAAAGCTCTTTTAAATTTAGGTCAAAGCCTATTGGTAAGTACAGGCCTGAGGGAGAGCAGAGTCACCTATATGCTGGTTCTTCAAAAGAATGAATAACAAACTGCTATAATATTCCCTTTACCAGGTCATCATCCATCAAACATGATACAAAGAGGTAAGGAATTGTAGGGGTAAATTTGCCAGTTATCATCTCTTAATCAGAAATCTCAAGCTATATTTATTATTCTTTAAACGTTTAGAAGTTCATAAAGAAACTGAGATTTTTACTACTTTGAACTTGGCTATAATTTTTCTGATTTTCATAAATTGCACATAGGATAGATTCAAGAGTCATAAACTGTGGGAACAAAAATCAGGACTATGTCTCCTGTTTTGGTGAATAGAATACAGTGTAGTGGTTAGAAGGACAGGCCCCAGGGTCAGATTCAACCTAGGTTCAAGTGTTACTCATCAGCCTTAATTAGTTGAGAGATTTTGAGCAGATCACCTGAATCTCTGAAGCCTCCATAAAACGGCGATAATAACAGTATCTACCTCAAGGTGGCCATAAGCCAGTACAGAATGGCACAGCCCACTTCAGTTATAGGATTGCAGATCCCCTTCTAACTCCATCCAGTAAGAAGGCTGGAATGCTAACGTCAAAATATCCCTTATTCCCACAGAGTATACAGCTCCAGAAACAAACAAAAAATTAAATCTAATGCTTGTTCAACTCAAAGACATGCTATGTGACACCTGGCCTTTTGAAATCTAAAACTGGACTAAACTAACATCTAATTATGATAGGATTTCACCATATGATGCATTTTATTTCTACCTTATCCAATGTGAAGTTAAATAACCATAGCCAAACTTGGATGCTCTCCATGTGATCATGATAGGGAAGTCAATTGAAATTCTAAACAAACTTGCCCTTTGAGTCTGCCTAAAATTTCCAAAGATGGCCACGTCAGAGGCAGCTGGCTACCTACAGAAGAGGAGCAAAAGAAGCCATCTCTGGGAGCTGCAATACCAAAACCCTCCAACCCGTCTACAGCCAACAATGCTAGTTAGTGAGAAGGAGTGAGCTGGTGGTCATATGTCCACTTGGTGTTTGCAGTGTCCTTGTGAAGAGTTTTGAAAAATAAAGGCTTAAATCATTTTACATGAAACAATGTGGGGGTTTTTTTGTGTGTGGCTACTTGTCCATTTTGGGTAACTCAAGAAATTGAGTCTGACACACGGTTGAACAAACCGTCACTGTTAGGAAAAGGCAGCTATTTTATGAAGACATCCTACTGTTTGGTATGCTGCTATGCTGATGATTGAGGGGAAGTATACAAAAAACTGAAAAGGGAATTTCTGTACCAACGTTGAAATACAGTGCATTCTCAGGTAGCAAATTAGAAGACTGGCTGTCAGGCTGCCTGTAACCTGGGGTGATGCACGCAGGAGTCCTGGGGCACACATGCAAGGGAATGTCTTACAAGTAGACACTACTGGTACTCCCCATGCTGGGCGTGCAGGGAGCTCTCACACAGGGCTCCAGCGTTAAAATGGTGAAGGTTTCCTACTGCTATGACTCTGTGACTGGCCTCTTTGTGGATGGGGAGGAGCAGGGGTGGATAAAGTGGATCTTAAGAGAGAGATCACTCCTGTGTATACTCAGCCTGAAAGACAGAGCCTAAGGGGCCTGGATGCTCTGAACCTGGTCTCCTTTCTGCTTGGGAACACTGACTGAGTCCCGATGGGGGGAAACTCCTCCACTGTGGCGTGAAACAAGATGCTAAGTCCCCTCATGGAGATATTTGACAAGCTGAGAAAGAGAGTCCAGGATGATGAGAGGCTTTGCGTCAGCCATTAGGTAGCAAACCCAGTAGGGCAGGAGGCAAGGAGAATTGTCCTGAGCCTAGTTGGCACAAAAGTCCTCCTCCTTTTGGTCTTAGATAAGAGGTTATATATAAAGCCATTAAAAATTTATAGAAAGTGTCAATTTGTTAAATGGAAAATTTAAAGTGTCAATATATTAAACGGAAAATTTTAAAATATCCCAATTTGCATAAACTTTTCTCATTTGATAATACAACTGGAGACTCAGAAATGGAATGGAAGTCTGCACCTTGGTTTCACTTGACCCTGAGAGATGCAGATTGTGAGATTAGTAGAATATCTTTTAGAAATTTGTTTCAGTTCTGTTTGTATGTTCTATCAAACCTTGTGTCCATTGTTAATTATCTTTTTTTTTTTTTTTTTTTTAATGTCAATGCCTCAGTCTCTTTGCCAAAGAGAACTGACTAAAGATTCCCATGCAGACTTAGACTAGGGAGGCGGGCCTGGTGCTGGTGAAAGGCATAGCTGAAGACAAAAAGGGCAGGCAGAAGTGAGACTATGTGTCAGCCAATGCGATCAAGTGCGGGGACACTGCTAACAGCACTTCTGCTCGCTCAGATTTAGGTTACATTGCATTTCAGTTTTCATGAGGAAGGCTGCTACTGTAGAGCACACTTCTTCCTCCCAGGGCCCTGCTTGGATGAGATTAAATCCAGCTGTTCCACTTGAGAGATACGACTGTATCTAAGGCCTCTCTGCCTCTGAGTGACCACAGGGAGCTCAAACCAGGGTTACACCCTGCTCTGTGTTTCTCTGGCTGTCTTGCAATTAGCTAACATAAGAATCTCATCATTCAACTCGCAGGCAAGCAGGAGAAATAGTTAATTTTCTCTTTTCCTTCTTTTTTGGCCTGTCACAGAACCATAACACGAGAAAAGACCAAATCTGCATAATATTACACAAATAATTTGGAACTTTCAGAGAAAGTTTGAAGCTAGCAAAGGATTCCATTGCTAGCTCTGTTGCAAAAGCATTTCTTTTAGAGAACCACTGAAAGGTACATGCTAATTGAAATCTTGAGGATGGGGGCTGGGCATCGGTAAAGAGATGCAGTCTGCCTTTGGGGAGGCATTTGTCACAGACAACACCACTGGAAACAAAGTTTAGGCACTGATCCTGGAACAAGCTGAGCACAGAGAAGCTCCCTATCTTCCCACGTACACCACAGAATAGCTTTCAGCCTGAAAGCACTGGGGCTCTGCTGCCGCAGGATAAAGCAGATCCGATGCTAATGCTGCTTGTCTGTGTACAATGTCTCCGAACACGTCCTCATAGAAGGGAGGCAGCTTTCAGCTCAGAGAAATCTGGCTTTATCTGCTGAGCTAGAGTGTCATTTCATGCGTGCCCTTGTTGAGGGTACAAAGGAGGGAGGGTGAGGAGAGGGTGCAGAAGGAGATGCAAACTGATGAATAAAAACTGAGCTTTCAGACTCTACACAGCACCTGCCTGTGGTCAGATGAGGTTTTAAAAGTAGGTAAGATAAGCAGCTGCCCACTGGAATGAGTCCCTTAGCTGGGAAGACATAAGGTACCTTATTCACCTCTTCACCCGCAAGCCATCAGTGACAGTTAAAAGGCCCTCCAACATATATTTGAAAGGATCTGAGCTAAACTCTTTTGTGTTTGCGGAGGGACTGCAGGGATTCCTCAATTCAGTTGCCTTCAAAATCATATGCATATATTGGAAATGCATGTCCCTAAAGGAACATCTCCACCAGGATCACCTGGACCCCGATTCAGCTATAATAAATCAGTATCTCTGGGGTGAAGCCCTTAAGTAACCCCCCCTCCCCACTCAGACCTCCAGGCCCAGGTGAATATTATACATGTTAAGGTTTGAGCCATTGCCTGTGAACTTCCGGGGCGGGGGGGTGGGGTGGATTGATTCTTTTCCTTGGGAAACAATCTGTACTAACCCTCAACTGAATTTTCCCATTCATTCTCTGCAGAATTTTTTTCCCAGTTCTTTTTCATCTGGTAGTGTTTTCATGATTCCTATATCTTGAAATTGCTCGTTTATATATGCGTGTGTTCTAGTCCTCCTGACATGTTTTTCCCTCTGTGATTCTAATTATGTCTCTAACTATAGGATTAGCCCATGAGTTTCAGGCATACCCTCCCACTCTCCAGGCTACACTCCATAGGAGCTCCTAACAGGGGCATCTTCACAGCATGCCTCAACTTTGCGCTACTATTTCTTTAAGCCTTAGAAGAGGTTTCAGTGTTAAAGTGTACCTCCACCTCCGTTAGAAACACATTCTTATTAATGATAAGCAATTGAACGAAGTTTATTAAACAAGATTTTTAACTCTATTTATCCAGTAAATAATCAGTGATATACACTAAGATAAATAGATAGATAGATAGATAGATAGATAGATGAAAGATAAATAGGTATTCACTATGGCATTCAATCTATATTGGTAACAATTTGGAAGCAACTTAAATGTCAGTTAAATAAATTTTATACTTCAAATGAAGGAATGTTATTAATATTAGACTGTCTTTTCCGTGTAATATGAAAGAATTTTTTGAACAGTGTTAAATCTGGTCATTCAATGTGGGCTCCACAGCTTTTATCACCAAAGCTGCCTGTGCCATTAAAAATACAGGTTAGAAAAACTGAAAAAGGAAAAGGAAGGAATGAAGGAAGAGAGAAAAAGAAGGAAGGGAGGAAAAGAAAGGAGAATTTTAGAATGGGCTAGATGAGGGAGAAAAGAGAGCAAGAGAATAAATAAAAATAAATAAAATTATTAAAAGATAAAATGGGTAGGATATGATTCCAAAAGGTTCATTATGTGGGTTAGAACCCAGCTTCAGCCACCTGGCCCCATGATGTTCTCACCTAGGTGTAACACATTAGGGACTCAGTGAAATCACTGGCTTAGCTGCTGAAAATGACAAGAGCTCTAAAACTGTGAGTATTGTCAAAGGCAGTGAAATTTTGGAAAAGGAACCCCTCCAGATAAGGAAAAAGGTAAATGCAGTGTGTTAGTTCTTGCCATGTAAAAGCAGACTTCCCCTGGCCAAACACTCTAGTGTGATCATCGTTGTAGGGGACAAAGTAGATAAATAACAGAGAAAATTCAAACTAGCAGAATGAATCTTAGACCACAAATTAAGAACTGCAAGAAACATTTTTTAATCTTCTGTATTGCAACTAAATTTCTGTTTCAAGCCCCTTTTCTGCCAAGCTATAGGAATACTCAAGCTATTTCATTTTATCTGCCCTTCACAGCTTTTCTCTCTACATTGACTCTGAATACCAAGTCATGAGGTCTCATCAAGCTGTTAGTTTACCTTGTCATCATTAAGTCATCCTTTGTGCCCATCCACAGAGCCCCTTTATATTAACCAGCTCTTTCTATTAACTCTGTGCCATTTATGGGAACAAAGGGATCTCCTGATACTTCTGGTGCGTTGCTGCGGGCCTGGAAACATCTGCAAGGCTGCCTCAGGCCCCATTTGTCTAGGCATATTACATGGTCATTTCCCTCTTATGAGGTCTTACCACCTTTCCACAAATTCTTCCCTTTTCTGTATCCATCAATTTGCAGTGTGCCTTTGCCTTTCAATCCCTTGACTCCGGACTTGTAAATTGTTTTAACCAACATGCATGTAGCAAATGTGGTATAAGCAGAGAATCTAGAAGTGCTTGGGCCTTGGGCCTTGTGCCCACAACAGTACTATTCTTACCAATATGCCAGCAATATTTTACTTAAAAATTTAAAAACTTAAATTATATATGAAAATCCAAAGGATCTAGAGAGCTAGGATTTACACTGCCTGATTTCACAACTCATTATTTCAGAGGACATCAGCACGATGGCAGAATAGGAGGTTTCAGCTCTCCTATCCCTGAAATAAACACTGATTTTAACAACCACCATGGGCAGGAATAACTTTACGGGAGCCCCGACTACATCTGAGAGATCCCAGCACCTCAGTGGTGCAAAAAGTCTGAGAACAGATGCATTGAAGATGGTAAGAAGAACAGTTTCACTTTATCCCCATCACCCCTCTCCTAAGGTGGCACAGTTCAGGGCCAGCAGAGAACCACTTGGCCCACAATTTCTCTAAAGGCAAACTGCTTGTCTGGCTTCCCCAGACTTATGGGACATTACCCAAGAGGCCCCCTTTTGATTTGCCCCACACAGTACACTGAGGGAATTGGCACAGCTGAATAGTCTGGGAACAGCTAGGAGCAGAGAAAAGAGACGGGGACCCACTGCTAAAAGCACATGAATCTCAACAGTCAGCCTCAGATCCTACTCAGTGGTCCACAGTCTCCACTAAGAGCCCTGCCCACAAACCCCAGAGGACTCTACCTACCAGGCACCCCCAGCTATCCTACCTGTGCTCCCAGTATTCCACACACCAGCCATGGTGGTGACCTATCATCCCCCACAGACGGTGTGAAAGTGCATCTCTGCAGATGGTGTGTGCCAGGCTTCACAGATGGCATACATGAGCTCCTGCAGATAATATCCAAATAAATATCAACAGACATCTCAGTTCTGCCAAATTGGGAAAAGGTACACAACCTTAAGGACTTCAGGGCACTACCTTAGGAAAAACAAAGAAGAAGTTCTATGCACCAGCCAGTTCCGGCTGGCTTTTCAGGATCAAGGGAAGGCACACAATCCTAAAACTTCACCCTCAAGAGAGCATAAAAGGAGTGGAGCAGGTACACCCACAGAAAAGGTCTGAGAGACCAATATCTCTAGATGACCTAGCTAGTGAAGGTCTGTCTCTCCCAAAGCCAGTCAGTAAGGACTAGAGTGAAATGTGAACACAACAAAGGTAGGCTTCAAAGAAGGCAAGAATGAAGGAATAAAACAATGCTCCAGTGTCTGACACCAAAGGGAAAAAAAATATCTATGTTTACCAAACAAAGAATCCAAAGTAAGTATCTCAAAGAAGTTTAGTGAGCTATAAGAGAATACTAATAGACAACTAAACAAAATCAGGAACACAATACATGGGCAAAATGAGAATTTTAACAAAAAGAGAATGACCATAAAAAAAGAACCACAGATAGTCTGCAGCTGTAGAAATACAATGACTGAACTAACAAATTAAAAAGAGAGATTCAACAACAAACTTGATCAAGCAGAAGAAAGAATCAGCAAACTCAAAGATTATTTGAAATTGAAATTACATTTAATTCTTTGTCATGGCAGCCTAAGGTACTGTTTTTTCATTGTTTTTGAATGTGGCTATGCAATTGTTCTACCATCTTTTATTGAAAAGACCATCCATTGAATTCCCTTAACACTCTTTGTCAAGTATCAGTTCACTATAAAAGTCACAGTTTACTTCCAGGTATGTTCTATTCTGTTCCATTGATTTATTTGTCTGCACTCATACACAAACCCACATTGTCTTCATATACGTTTTTCAGTTTTTAAACCACTTTATATATAAAAGTATAATTGGCATGTAAAAAGCTGTATATATTTAATGTATTCAATTTGATGAGTTTGGGGATAAGTATACCCCTGTGAAACCATGACCACCATCAAAACCATAACCATATCCATCACCTCCCAAAGTTTCCTTCCACATCTATCAATATCACCATCATCATTATTTATGGTAAGAACATTTCATTTAACATAAGATCTATCCACTCAGCTAATTTTAAGTATACAATACAGTGTTGTTAACTACAGGCACTATGCTGTATAGTGGATCACCAAATGTTTTTTATCTTGGATAACTGAAACTTTGTACTGTTTGACAATCACTTCCCCATTGACTTCTCTTCCCAGCCTTTGGCTACTACCATTCTACTTTTTGTTTCTATGAGTATGACTATCTTAGATTCCACGCAGTATTTGTCTTTCTGTGTGTACCTTATTTCACTTAACATAATGTTCTACAGATCCATCAAAGTTAATGCAAATGGAAGAATTTCCTTCATTTAAGGCTGAATAATATACCATTACATGTACAAACCATATTTTCGTTATTTATAGGTTGGTGGACATTTAGGTCATTCATATATCTTGGATATTGTGAATAATGCTGCAATAACCATGGGAGTGCACTCCCATGGTTCTTTTTTTGAGATTCTGATTTTAATTTCTTTGGATAAATACCCAGAAGTGAAGTTTCTGGACCATACAGTAGTTCTATTTTTAATTTTTTGTAGAAACTCCATACTCTTTTCCATAATGGCTGTACCTATTTACATTCTCACCAACAGTATACTGGGGTTTCCTTTTCTTCACATCCTTGCCAATACTTTTCATTCCTTGTCTTTTTGATAGTAGCCGTCCTAATAGATGTGAGGTGATATTGCGTGGTTTTATTTGCATTTCTCTGGTGATTGGTGATGCTGAGTATGTTTTCATACACCTGTTGACCATTTGTATACCTTTGCAGAAATGTCTATTCAAGTCCCTTTCCTATTTTCTAGTTGGTTTATTTGTTGTTGTTTTCTATTGAGTAGCATGTATTTCTTATATATTTAAAATATTAATCCCTCATCAGATATTTGGTTTGCAAATATTTTCTCCCATTCGTAGGTTGTCTTTTCACTTTGTTGACTGTTTCCTTACTGTGCAGAAGCTTTTCAGGTTGATGTAATCACTCTTATTTTTTCATTTTGTTGCCTGTGCTTTTGGTGTCATATGCAAAAAAAACCAAAAAACAAAAAAACCTAACCTATGCCAAAAGTATGTTATGGAGATTTCTCTAGGTTTTCTTCTAGTAGTTTTACAAGTTTCAGGCCTTTTCTTTAAGTCTTTCATCATTTTGAGTTGGTTTTGGTGTATGGTATATTTCTGGGCTCTTTGTTTTGTTCCATTGGTCTATGTGTCTGTTTTTATGTTAGTACTATACTGTTTAGATTACTATTGCTTTGTAATATAACTTGAACTCAGGAAGTGTGATGTCTTCAGCTTTGTTCTTCTGGCTCAAGATTGCTTTAGCTATTCAGAGTCTTTGGGGGTGCTATATAAATTTCAGAATTTTTTTTTCTATTTCTCTAAAAGAATCATTGAAATTTTCATAGGGATTGCATTGAATCTGTAGATCACTTTGGGTAGCATGGATATTTTTACAATATTTGTTCTTCCAATCTGTGAACATGATGTATCTTTCTCTTTGTGTCCTCTTCAATTTTTGTCAACATTTCAACAGTATGTTTGCAATGTACAGATCTTTTATCTCCTTATTTAAAATTATGCCTAGGGCTTCCCTGGTGGCGCAGTGGTTGCGCGTCCGCCTGCCGATGCAGGGGAACCGGGTTCGCGCCCCGGTCTGGGAGGATCCCGCATGCCACGGAGCGGCTGGGCCCGTGGGCCATGGCCGCTGGGCCTGCGCGTCCGGAGCCTGTGCTCCGCAACGGGAGAGGCCACAACAGGGGGAGGCCCGCATACCACAAAAAAAAAAAAAAAAAAAAAAAAAAAAAAAATTATGCCTAAGCATTTTTCATTTGATGCTATTAGAAATAGCAATGTTTTCTTAATTTATTTTGCATATAATCTATTGTTAGAGGATAGAAATGTAATTGATTTTTGTACATTGATTTTATAACCTGCAACTTTATTGTATTTTTTTGTGAGTTCTATGAGTTTTGGGTGTAGTCTTTAGGGTTTTTTATACATAAGATTATGTCATCTGCAAATAGAGTCAATTTTACCTCTTCCTTTCCAATCTAGATTCTTTAATTTATTTTTCTCACCTAACTGCTCTGGCTAGGAATTCTAGTACTCTGTTGAGTAGAAGTTGCAAGAATGGACATATTTATCTTGCTCCTGATCTTAGAAAACAAGCTTCCAGCTTTTCACCATTTAGTATGATGTTAGTTGTGGGCTTGTCATTTATGACCTACATTATGTTGAAGTACATTTCTTGTATACCTAATTCTTTGAGAGTATTTTTTTTATCATAAACAGATCTTGATTTTTAATCAAATATTTTTGAGCATCTATTGTTCATATGATTTTTATACTTCATTCTGTTAATGTGGTGAACTGCACTGATCAATTTGCATATGTTGAAACATCTTTGTATTCCAAGGATAAATCCCATTAGATCATGGTGCATGATCCCTTTAATATCTTGTTAAATTCAGTTTGCTAAAATTTGGTTGAGGATTTTTCTTCCATGTTCATTAGGGATACTGACCTATAATTTTCTTTACTTGTAGTATACTGTCTTTTGCAGGCAGCAAATAGTTGAATCCTTTTTGTTTGTTTTTTTTTTTTCCATTCAGCCCCTCTATGTCTTTTGATTAGATACTTTAATCCAAAACATAAAAGTTATACAAGAAAACAGAGAACAAATTTTCATGACCTTGGGTTTAGAAGTAAGTTTTTATATACAACACCAAAAGCATGGCCCATAAAAGAAAAAAGAGAAAAAGGTAAACTGGAGTTAATTAAAATTTTTAAAATATGCTCTTTAAAAACTATTTAAAATGAGAAGATAAGCCATAGACTACGAGAAGAGTTTTGCAGATCATATATTATTAGCCTCATATCTAGATTATATCAAAAACACATAACTCTATGATAAAACTAACACCCAGTTTAAATAATATTTACATAAGATTTAATTTCACCACATAAGACATTTCACCAAAGATGAAATACAAATGGCTAATAAGCACATGAAGAGAAGCTCAACATCAATAGTCATTAGGAAAATACAAATTAAAATGATAATGAGATACTACTAGCCTGGTGGCTGTGTAATGGTAGCTCATTGTGGTTTTAATTTGCATTTCAGAGGGAATGACAGTACTGTCAGTGAGAGTATGTTAAAGCAAAACTCTTACATTGCTAGTGGAAATGTACAGCTATTTTGTAAAAACACTTTGGCAGTTCTTGAAAACAAATTAACATGGACCTCCAATACCATATGACCCAGCAATCCCACTCCTATGTCTTTTTCCAAAGAAATAAAGACGTATGTCTACACAAATGTTCATGGCAGCATTATTCATAATAGCCAAAAACCTTAAAAAACGGAAATGGTTTACAATTAACGGATAAATAACTAAAATTTAGTGTAGCAATTCAATGGAAAATACTTAACAATGAAGAAGAACTATTTTTACAAGAAACAAGAATGTATCTTCAAAAATGGTATGTTACATGAAAGAAGCCAGACACAATAGACTACCTGGTGCACAATTCTATTTATATGAAATTTCTTTTTTTTAAAAAGCAAAATTATAGAAGCATAAAGCACTTTAGTTGTTTTTTAGGGCTAAGAGTGGGTAAGGAACTGACCTGTAATATACTCCAAAGGGAGCTCTTGTATGATAAAAATGTTCAAAAACTAGATTGAAATGATGGTTGTACAATGATATAAATTCACTAAAAATAAACTCTCTGTAAATAAACATACAATAAACATACAAATTATAAACATACAAATAATCTAGATGAAATGGACACATTCTTAGAAAGATCCAAACTACTAAAATGAGTGGCACTGAAGGAAATAGAAAATCTGAACAGACTTTTAACAAATTAAGTGCCTGAGTTAGTAAACAAAACTTTCCTGCAGAGAAAAACCCAGTGTCACTGGCAAATCCTACCAAATGTTTATAAAAGAATTAATGTCAATAATTCACAAACTCTTCCATAAAGCATAATATGAATCCTTCCTAACTCATTCTCTTAGGCCAAGTATTACTCTGATAAAAAATCCAGGCAAAGATATCACAAGAAAATAAAGCAAACCAATATCCCTGTAATGATTAATCTCATGTGTCAACTTGGCCAAGCTATGTTACCTAGATATTTGGTCAAATATTATTCTCGGTGTTTTTGTAAAAATACTTTTTAGATAAGATTGACATTTAAATCAGCAGACTTTGAATAAAGCAAATTGCCCTCCGTAATGTGTATGGGCCTATTTAATCAGTTGAAGTTGTACTCTGAAGAAGAAGAAATTCTGCCAGCTGACTACCTTCCGACTTAAACTGAAATATCAACCCTTCCCTGTGTCTCCGGCCTTCTGGCCTACCCTGCAGAGTGTGGACTTGTCAACCTCCACAGTCACATGAGCCAAATCCTTAAGTCAATCTCTTTTTCTCTCTCTCATACATGCAATATCACAAGAGGATATATATTTTATATATATATATATATATATACACACACACACACAACAGGATATAAAGATATAGAATAGGAGATATATATACGTATATACACACACTATATGTGTGTGTGTGTATATATATATATAAAACAGGGTAGATACATATGTGTGTACTGTGTGTATTTATCCTATTGTGTCTCTTTTTCTGGAGAACTTTAACTAATACAATCCCTTATGCATATGGATGCAAAAATCTGCAGGTACTAGTGAAATAGATACAGCTGTACATAACATGATTATATAGCATGACCAAGTAGGATTTATCTTAGGAATGTAAGGCTTGTTCAATATATGGAAATAAATCAATGTAATATACCATGTTAATATAATAAAGGAGAAAAACGGACAGTCCTCTCAATAATGTAGAAAAAATCATTTCACAAAAATCAACAATCTTTCATTATAACTATACTCAATAAATTAGGAATAGGAGAGAACTTTCTCAGCATGATAAAGAACAGGTATGAAAAAATCCATAGCTAACATCATATTTAGTGGTAAAAGACAAAGCTCTTCCTCTAAGATTGGGGACAAGACAAGAATGTCAGCCCTCACCATTTATATTCAACATTGTAGTGGAATGCTAATGACATCCAGATAGAAAAGAAAGAAGTAAAACTACCTATTCATAGAGGACATAATATTTCATATAAAAAATTCTCAAGAATCCACACACAAAAGAAACTATTATAGTTAATAAGATTAGCTAGGTTATAGGATACAAGATAGATATAAAAATAAAATCAATACACTAGCAATTAAAAATATGAACATAAAACTAAGAAATTTCATAATACCTTATTCTATTTACAATACAGGCAAACCTCATTTTATTCTGCTTTGCTTTATTGCAACTCACAAATACTGTGTTTTTTTTTGTTTTTTTTTTACAAATTGAAGGTTTGTGGCAACCCTGCATCAAGCAAGTCTATTGGCATGTTTCTGACAGCATTTGCTCACTTTGTGTACCTTTGTCACATTTTGCTAATTCTCACAACATTTCAAACATTTTTATTATTATATTTGTTATGATGATCTGTGATCAGTGATCTTTGATGTTACTCTTGCAACTGTTTTAAGGCACCACAAAATGTGCCCATATAAGATGGTGATCTTAATCAATTAATGTTGTATATGTTCTAACTATTCCACTGACCGGCAGTTCCCTCATCTTTCTCCCTTTCCTTGGGACTCCTTATTGCCTGAAACACAAATATTGAAATTAGGCCAACTAATAACCCAACAATGGCCTCAAAGTGTTCAAGTGAAAGGAAGAGTCACAAGTCTCTCACCGAAAATGATAAGGCAGAAATAATTAAGCCTAGTGAGGAAGGCATGTTGAAAGCAGAGACAGGCTGAAATCTAGGCCTCTTGTGCCACTTAGCCAAGTTATAAATGCAAGAAAAGTTCTCGAAGGAAATTATAAAGTACTACTCCAGTGAACACACAAATAAGAAAGTGAAACAGCCTTATTGCTAATATGAAGAAAGATTTAGTGGTCTGAATAGATGATCAAACCAACCACAACATCCCCTTATGCCAAAGCCTAATCCAGAGCAAGACCTTTACTCTCTTCAATTCAGTGAAGGCTGAGAGAGGTGAGGAAGCACAGGAAAACAGTTTGAAGCTAGCAGAGGTTGGTTTGTGAAGTGTTTTTGTTTGTTTGTTTGTTCTTTGGCCACACCACCCTTGGGATCCTAGCTCCCCAACCAGGGATCAAACCTGTGCCCTCCGAAATGGAAGCACAGAGTCCCAACCACTGGACTGCCAGGGATATCCAGTTCATGAGGTTTAAGAAAACATTTAAGTTTTATCATGAGATTGCAGCAATTCAGTCCCATATTCAGTCTCCAATGCTAATTCTAGCATTGTAGATGAAACAGCTTTCTGTTGGAAGAAGATGCCATGTAGGACTTTCATAGCTAGAGAGAAGTCAATGTCTGCCTTCAGAGCTTCAAAGAACAGGCTGGCTCTAGAGAGATAGGGACTAATATATTTGGTGACTTTCAGTTAAAGCCGATGCTCATTTACCATTCTGAAAATCCTAGGGCCCTTAAGAATTATGCTATATTGACTTGTCCTGTGCTCTATAAATTGAATAACAAAGCCTGGATGACCGCATATCTGTTTACAACATGGTTTATTGAATATTTTAAACCCATTGTTGAGAAGTACTACTCAGAAAAAAAATATTTCTTTCAAAATAGTACTGCTCATTAACAATGCACCTGGTCACCCAAGAGCTAGGATGGAACCGTACAACAAGATTAGTGTTTTTTTACATGTCTGCTAACACAACATCCGTTCTGCAGCCCATGAACTAAGGAGCAATTTCGGTTTTCAAGTCTCATTCTTTAAGAAATATTTTGTAGGGCTATAGCCACCATAGATAGTGATTCCTCAGATGAACTTGGGAAAAGTCAATTGAAAACCATTAGGAAACGATTCACCACTCTAGATGCCAGTAGGAACATTTGTGATTCATGGGTAGAGGTCAAAATATCAACATTAACGGAAGTCTGGAAGAAGTTGATTCCAACCCTCATGGATGACTTGGAGGAGTTCAAAAACTTCAGTGGAGGAAGTAACTACACATATGATGGAAATAGCAAGAGAACTAGAATTAGCATTGGAGACTGAATATGGGACTGAATTGCTGCAATCTCATGATAAAACTTTAAAGAACGAGGAGCTGCTGCTTATGGATGAGCAAAAAAGAATAGTTTCTTGAGACGGAAACTACTCCTGGTGAAGGTGCTATGAAATTGTTGAAATGACCACGAAAAATTTAGAATAGTACATAAACTTAGTTGATAAAGCAGCATCAGGGTTTGAGAGGACTGACTCCAACTTAGAAGTTCTACTCTGGGTAAAATGCTACAGAATAGCACTACATGCTACAGAGAGATTGTTCATGAAAGGAAGAGTCAATTGATGCAGCCAGTGATGTTGTTCTTATTTTAGGAAATTGCCACAGCCATCCCAGCCTTCAGTAGTCACCATCCTAGTCAGTAGCCATCAACATCGAGGCAAGACCCTCCAACAGCAAAAATATTATGACTTGCTAAAGACTCAGATGATGGTTAGCAATTTTTAGCATTAATGTATTTTTAATTGCACACTTAATAGACTACAGTATAGTGTAAACATAATTTCATATGTCCTGAGAAATTTATTTTTAATTGTGTGACTCAGTTTTTTTTGTTTGTTTGGTTTGTTTTGTTTTGCGGTACGCGGGCCTCTCACTGCTGTGGCCTCTCCCGTTACGGAGCACAGGCTCCGGACGCGCAGGCTCAGCGGCCATGGCTCACGGGCCCAGCCGCTCCGCGGCATGTGGGATCTTCCCGGACCGGGGCACGAACCCGTGTCCCCTGCATCGGCAGGCGGACTCTCAACCACTGCGCCACCAGGGAAGCCCTGTGACTTAGTTTTTTGTGATATTTACTTCATTGCAGTTGTCTGGACTTGAACCTGCAATAGCTCTGAGATATGCCTGTAGCATTAAAAAGTAAAATCCTTAGGAATAAATTCAATAAAATAAGTGTAGGACTTGTACACTGATAGCTACAAAATACTGTCAGAGGAAATTTTAAAGACCTAAATAAATTGAAGTATCTCATGTTTATAGATTGGAAGACAACATTGCTAAGGTGCAGTACTCCCCAAGTTGATCTACAACTGAAGGCAATCTCTATCAAAATCTCAATTACCCTTTTTTTTTTGTCGAAATGGACAAGATGATCCTGAAATTCACATAGAGATGCAGGAGATCCAAAATAGCAAAAATAATTTTGTAAAAGAACAAAGTTGGTGGACTCACACTTCCTAACTGCAGCTTATTACAAAGCTACAGTAAACAAGAGAGCATGTTCCTGGCATAAGGACAGACACACCAATCAATGACATGGAAATTAGAGTCTACAACTTAACCCACATGTTGATGGTCAACTGATTTTTAACAAGGGTGCCAAGACCATTTAACACAGTAAGAAGAATCCTTTCAACAAATGGTCCTGGGGTAAGTGGATATCCATTTGCAAAGGAATAAACTTGGACATCTACTTCATACCAAATTAAAAAATTAATTCTAAATGGATCAAAGACCTAAACTCACGAGCTAAAAATTACACAACTGTTAGAAGAACATTTTTATGATCTTACATTAGGCAATAGTTTCCTAGATATGACATATAAAGCACAAACAACAAAAGGGAAAACAGATAAATTAGATGTCACTAAAAGGGAAAAAAAAAATGTGTGTTTTCTAAGAACACTATCAAGAACATGAAAAGATAATCTATAGAATGGGAGAAAGTTTTTTCAAATAATACGCCTGAAAAGTATCAGTATCCAGAATATATAATGTTACAATGCAACAGTAAAAAATAAAGGTAACAATTCAACTTTTAGAAATCCCAATATTTTTAAACTATCCCAATTAAAAAACGGTCAAAGCATTTGAGTAGACCTTCTCCAAAGAAGATAAACAAATGATCAATAAGCACATGAAAAAATGCTTAACATAATCAGTCATTAGGGGAGTGCAAATCAGAACCACAATAAGATACCACTAAGATAGCTATAAACAATAAGAAAAAAAATCTCTCAAAATAGAAAATGTTGGCAAAGATATATTTTTAAAAAGATATATTTAAAAATCCATCTAGGTGTAGAAACAGAGCATTTTAAACTTCTAATCATGACTGAAGCAAACAAGGATATGAAAAATTGTTCTTTCCAAATAATTTACCAAAGAAAGATGGATATGTTCTAATGATACCCTCTTCCTGAGACTGGTTGAAATAACAAATCACAGTGCCTATGACATTGCATGGATGAGTGATTTACCAAGAAGGAGAAGAGCTATGGAAACACCTTGCTTCTTACTACAAGGTATATTATAGCCAAAAGAGCATATAGAGTTCTAAAGATTATGTTTAAATTCAGAACCTATTGATTTCTAATAAAGCACACTATATTGGGCCTTAAGAAATGCATCTGGGGCCATCATAGCTACAAAACTGCCTTGGATTTTGTAGGAGAGTCTGAGTATTGATGATCCTGATCAGCAGTTCCTTCATTGGAAAAGACTGAGCTTTACTTTGCCATTTTTTTTTAAAGAGTCTATGCCCTTGCATTTGGGTAATGCAAAAGGAACAAACTGGGCATGACCAGGGCTTTGGAGCAAAATATCTCTGATGTGCTTAGTGCAGTCTATGAAATTTAACAGGACCTAGGTAATTGGGCTGTGAAGTCCTAACATCTCCCCATCTCTTCTACCAAACACATTCGTTTTCAAATGTCAGTGTTAATACTTTTCCACCTGAACTTGCTAAAATGGTGCAGAAGGACTATGGCCTTATTCATAAAGTCAGAAAGAAAAAATGCACAGCAACATTTCATTTTCAAATCCCATGAATTTCTGTTGATTTGGGAGTACATAGCCAGGAATAGAGAGAAAGTAATCTGCAATTTGTATCAGGGATGCCTATCTCAAATGCCTTTGTGTTCCAAAGTGGTTACATTGCAAAAAAAATAAGTAACGCTGCTGATGAGAAAACTCATGAGAATCTTCCTAGATATTATGCTTTTCGAAAATGAGTTTTAAATGTGAGAATAAGAGGTAGTGATAACCTAGTAAAGCTGTGACTGTATATACTTAAAAAAAAATTAAGTGAATCTGTGAAAAGGGAAAAAAGATCATATTCCAAAAGACCTTACAAGAAAATTTACATAAGGGAGGAAGGTTTTCTTGTAATTTTACCTTGGAATTTACCCTTTGGGCTTAACAATGTCCAATTATTAGAATCATAAGGACAAGAAAAAAAATAAACTATTGAAAAAAACATGTTGCCTACGGACATGGCACTGAATATTTCCATGTGTGTCTGATTTTTCAACTTGAACTAGAAAAAAAGTAGATGAGTATACTTACAGAACCAAGCAAGTAAAGATTATACAGGTAGTTGCTTCAAACATGGTGCTTGCTTAGTTTCCTCTGCAGTATCTGATTTGGGCTCTCTTACTTCCAGATCAAGGGTAAAGTGGAATGAAGAGCAGAAGCAAATGAATAGTGAGGCTTTCTTACTCTACAGATTCACACAAGTATAAGAATACACAGGCAGCCAAAACATGGTCTCTGCCAGCAGAGAACTTACCCTGTACTTGCAGAGAAGAAATATATATATATATAATGGTACATACAGAAATTTAAAGTTGTTCATGAGAGTACTTGTAGATCAACACTGCCCAGGGTACATTGGAGGAGGCTACAGCGCAGAAGGGAGGTTGCCTTAAATGAGTGAAGCACATGATCTAAAGAGGTAAGTTTTGAGGGTAAGAATTTGGACAAATCAGAACCAGACAATGAAAACCTCAAGCACACAGGAAATATCACTGTTTTTGCTTAAACACCAGGTGTGTCTCAAATTACACATTGGTATGCCTGGATTTGACAAAATGGAAACATTTTCTCATTGATTTAGTAAGTCATTTTGAAAATGCATTTTTTTTCCCATTTCAGTTGCCAGACCATACTAAGAAAACGGAAATTTCTCTGTAGTCTTTCCTTTTTAAAAAAGTAATAATACCTATGAATTGTTTGTTGTTAAAGTCGTTTTGCTTTTTGAGTTCTTTGACCTCTAAGATGCAAAAACACACATCCAAAATTAATTTTGCATACAATTCCGGGTAGTTATGGACTTCCTGACTCACTCTTGGACCTATACACCGGGTTAAAATTCCCTATATTGCTGCTCTGTAGTGCATGTTTTTCATAAAAATAAAAAAAAAAAAACAGATATGCACAATGAAATGCACAAAATTACTTCTCTGGGAATTAACACATTAGGTTTTCTGAAGGAAGATCCACAGTAATTATTATCTTTCTTCCAGTATTTTTCAATTTTTTTTAATGAAGAATGTGAAACAGATAAATCGGTAGAATAGTATCTATGAACTCTCATATACCGATCAGTCAGCTTCAACAATTATGAACTCATGGTGAATCATGTTGAATCTATGCCCCATCTACTATCTCTTCCTTATTTTGGAGCAAATCTCATCTACCATATAATTTCATTAATAAGTATTTCAGTACACATGTCTAAAAGATAAGGACCTTTAGATATAAGGAAAAGACCATTGTCACGCCAAAAATAGTCTAACAATTATTTCTTAGTATAACCAAATTTACAACTAGTGTTCAAATTTCCAGTTGTCTTACAGAAGTCTTGCTTATATTTACCATTTATTGGAATCAGGATTCAAATAATGCCCATACACTGGGATTGGTTGGTATGTGTCTTAAGTCTCCTTTACTCCATAGATTCTCTCTCTCTCCCTCTTTCCTCTAGCTCTCTCCTATAGTTTATTATTCAAATGAATTGGGTCCTTTTTCTTGTGGAGTATTAGAAAATTAAGATTGTGTTGACTGAACTCCCATGAAATAGTTTAACATCCTCCTCTGTCCTCTGTATTTCCTGTAAATTGGAAATTGGTTCTAGAAGCTTGATCAGATTCAGATATTTTAACTCTTTTTAAAGACAATTTCATAAGTGATGTGTTTTTCCATCAGGTGGTAGAAAATATCCGGTTGTTTCTGGGTTTTTTTTGATGTAGGCAGTCTTTGATGTTAAATGCCTGGACTTGTTTCTTGATTAGAGATTGAAAATGGTGGTATTTTAACATTAACATTTCTTTTTATTCATTACTTCTCCTCATCTATTTGGTTACTTAATGATATAATTGGTATATATAAAGCAGGATAAATACTAGCTCCTTCTCTTTATTTAGCAGTTTCCAAATAATGAACTGGTTGTTACTATCCTTTTAATAATAATTTTTTCCTATTAAAATCTCAGATGTAATCATATTTGATGTGCTATAACTGATTCCTGTTATTGTATTTATAAATGATTAAATGTGCACATCATTGGACAGTGGGAGCCTCTTTAAGGTGACACTTGGCGGATTGTGACTTGACTCTTGCTATTTAGTCTGACAACTAAATAACAAGTATTTTTCATATAATAGAAACCTAATGAATAAACAAAGAAAGAAAAGCTAGTCATCAATCAATAGTCACTAACTGAGCACCTACTACTTGTAAGCTTGAATTTAAGGACATTATAGGAGAATACAAAGACATATTCCTTGCCACTCTGAGTGGAAAATAATTGTGGAAACAAGACATGCATACATGGATTATATAAAGGATGATGTCTTATTGAACTGAAAGATCAGTATCCAATGAGAGGCACAGATAATAGGTACCATGAATTCAGATGAAGAGAAGGTTTCCAAAGCACTAGAGTGATAAGTTGCTGTTGTTCTCTTTCAAATTACATCCCCCAAAGTCAAGGAGCTCCACTGACAGGGTAGTAAACCTGAGGTTCAGCTTTTGCTCAGAACTTCTGCTCTACCTGGTCAAACTCCAACTCACCCTGAGCACAATTCCTGCAATCAAAATATGTAAAACAGGGCTTCCCTGGTGGCGCAGTGGTTGAGAGTCTGCCTGTCGATGCAGGGGACACGGGTTTGCGCCCCGGTCCGGGAAGATCCCACATGCCGCAAAGCGGCTGGGCCCGTGAGCCATGGCCGCTGAGCCTGTGCGTCCGGAGCCTGTGCTCTGCAACGGGAGAGGCCACAACAGTGAGAGGCCCGCGTACG
>NC_041233.1:61620901-61656305 GCF_002837175.3 Physeter macrocephalus
AAAAAAAAAAAAAAAAAAAAAAAAAAAAAGTAAAACATTCAACAGTTCCTTCCCATTTTGTCTCATTTGCTACAAGTCTTGTTTACCTGTATATGTTCCCTGAATCTATATCTTTATATGATATCTAGTAATTAACAATGGTTCAATCTCTCCTCCAATAATAGATTCCACTTCTGATTAGGCACTGCTCATTCCAGAAAGACTCTTTAGTCATTATTTAATGTTGTCAACTCACATAAGAGCAGAAATATGGCAGTACAGGGGAGAGAATTACTGATTTTATATTATTAAATAATGTACTTTTTAATGCAGCAGAAATTTAAAATAAGACTTTGTCTCATCTTTGACTGATTCCCCAAAGGCCAAGACTAATGCAATAAATGTTAATCATCCTCATGTCCAGAAATAAGGTGCCAGACCTGCTAGTCAGGACTTGCAAAGAGATTGTAAAACTGCCCAGACTGCCTTAACCTAACATCCACCTCAGGAGTATAAAAGACTTCAGGTGAGAAGGCTAGAGGGAAGAGGATAGTTTTGAAGAAAGCTGTTAATTTGCTGTGTGTTCTCTCTTTCTATAGAGGAAATGATGGGTGGGCTTCTCAATCAGCCCATCAAGACTAATGCAATAAATGTTAATCATCCTCATGTCCAGAAATAAGGTGCCAGACCTGCTAGTCAGGACTTGCAAAGAGATTGTAAAACTGCCCAGACTGCCTTAACCTAACATCCACCTCAGGAGTATAAAAGACTTCAGGTGAGAAGGCTAGAAGGAAGAGGATAGTTTTGAAGAAAGCTGTTAATTTTCTGTGTGTTCTCTCTTTCTATAGAGGAAATGATGGGTGGGCTTTTCAATCAGCCCATGTGAGCCATGACCGCTGAGCCTGTGTGTCCGGAGCCTGTGCTCCGCAACGTGAGAGGCCACAGCGGTGCGAGGCCCGCGTAAAGCAAAAAAAAAAAAAAAAAAAAAAGCCTGGCCAATGAGAGTCCGCCTGCTGATGCAGGGGACACGGGTTCGTGCCCCGGTCCGGGAAGATCCCACATGCCGCAGAGCGGCTGGGCCCGTGGGCCATGGCCGCTGAGCCTGTGCGTCCGGAGCCTGTGCTCCGCAACGGGAGAGGCCACAGCGGTGCGAGGCCCGCGTACAGCAAGAAAAAAAAAAAAAAAAAAAAAAAAAGCCTGGTAAAGACTGACAGAACAAAGAGAGAGAGGATTTATTTGGAGAGAGCAGTCCCTGTGCTATTTCTATTCCCAATCATGGGGAAAGGTAGAGGTAGGCTTCCTCCTCAATTCAAATCAAGGGAGAAGAATTTCAGGGGACCATTCAGTGAGCCTGAAAGGTATCCTCTGGAATAGAAGGGCCATAGTGACTAGTGTTTAACTCAAACTTGAGTATCCAAGGTGAGAATCTATGGCTGCAGTTGCCCCTTTCTGAACCTTGGAGTATGGAGGGCTATGTGGAGAGTGAAGTTGCATTTTCCTTCACCTTTTACAGGAAAAAAATTTTTTGCATTATTTTCTGGAAATTTGATATGGATCCTCAGAAAGTGAAGTGGACTGAGGTCTTATTTCAAAGTGCTGCAGAGGAAGACCACAAAGAGAGATGAAGTGGCTCCAATATAACAAGTGGAAAGTGAATCATAATTGGCCAGCAAAGGAGAGACTTTACCCAGGACAAGAGAAATGAAGCCTAGAAGATATTTGAAGGACCTGCAAAATGTCCCTGAAGAAGAGTCATCTTTGGTCAAGTGATGCCTAGAGGCCACTGATGCCAGTGCATCTGTATTAGCCATGTGAAGCTTTGCCCTTTTTCTCCTAAACTCTTCTCCCCAGGGTCCAAGCCTGGAAGGGTAAGAATAAGCAGCTAGCTAATGGGAGAGGTGGTGCATAAAAAGAGGAAAGAAGCTAACCAAGACCCCTTTTTCTACTGCAGTCTCCCAACCTTGAAGCACACTGGATCGTAGGAAGGGAAAAAATGTTAACTTTGAAAGATTTTAGAGTTGTTACGTCACATGATGAATGCTTGAACAAGAACAAAGTTCCTTTGTACTGCCTAAAAATGACTGAGAAAGCCAAGGGGCCTGAGATTAATTCAGGTACTACAGAAAAGGGGATCCATAGGCAAGATTAGTAGGAAAAGGTGAGAAAAAACATTGCTTTCATAACTGCACTCTACTAAGTTCTGCTCTTTTCAAAACCTGGATATATTCAATGATTGGATCCAAAAGGTATGGAATAAAGGAAGAGCCCTGAGAAAGCATAGTGCCTAGTTGATGGCACTAACTATTCCCAGGGTATTTGGCAGAAATTCCTAATTTAGGCCACTCATGGCAATAACGCTATAGTTTATTTTATTAAACTTATAATCATTCAAACTTTAATCACCTACTATATACCAGGCACTGTTTTGAGTTCTGGGGATCTGACAATAAAGAAGACACAAAGGTGTGTTTTAATAAATCTCTCTGAAGCTGTGATATATGAGCTGAAATTTGAATATTAAGAAGGCCATACATTAAAAATCTGGAGGATGGGTACTCTAGGTAGAAAGAAGGTCAGATATAAAAGGCCCTGAGTCAGAGAAAAGGCAGGTATGTTCAAGGAGCTGAAAAGAAACCAATATGGCAGAGGAAGTTGGAGGGACAGTGAAATAAAATTGGGAGAGGCAAAAATACCTAAGGTCTAGGAGACCACAATAACACCGTGCTAAGTATTTTTGGCTTGTCAGAGTTAGGGGGTCATTGTGCAGACCAGTTATGGAGATTAACAGACAAGACTATTTAAGTTCACAAGATGGTACCATACATGTGGCAGCCTTTTAATTTAGAATAAAGCATGAAACATGCCCTTGCAAATTTTTGAATAAGTAAAATAACTGCTTGCTGTACTAGGCACCATGTGACCCTTGAAATGTTCCCAGTTTTATGCTATAATTACCAATGAACACAACTCAAAGCATATCAGCATGCATCTACATGTCATGGGCCTGTTGAGGCATGAACTCCAACTAGAAAGAACCATCTATCTCAGATGTACTTTCCCTTCATATCATACAAGTTATTTCTCGACCTTAGTGGTAAGGAGATGAGTTCTCAAAGTAGCTCAGACTACTGGATATAGCTGTCGGGACAATGATGGCTGATGAACTCCTGAAGCATTCAAAATAGCCTCTTCATTTAAACATGATAGCTGATTTATTTAAAAGCATTTCCTCCCTAGCAGAGCTCCTTACTGGGGCTTTTTTATTTTAGAATTACCGTTCATGGTAGGATACAATGTTAGTATATTTTCCATAACCCCAGATTCTATGCATCGTAGTTAGAAAGTAAAAAATTAAAAAGAAAAAAATCAAAACTTTCTGTAACATTCTAAATCTGTCTCTCATATAAATATATACAAAAGAATAAATATATTTTTATGTACATTCTTTTATAAATTTTCTTCTTACATTCTTTTAGACATCTCGATATAAATATACAAAATATGTTTACATATTTCTATTCTTTTTTTGCCCTTGCACAATTACAAAATTCTCTTACAAGCTCATTATGGGAGAGAATAAATATCCACCTTGCTATGTCTTGTCTTAGGCAGACATATATGATCTTCTCTATTCCCCAAATTCCTATGGAAGGATGAAATGCAAAAACGCCCCATGGGATTAGCTGTGATTGGCAATGCACCTTTTAAGAAAGAAAGATTAACACCTGGAAGAATGCAAGATTCTCCTAAAGCCCAGACTGGTGTCTCACAGGGTTAGTGCTTAGAAAAGCCTCTGGACTTATTCTATTGTTATATTTCACATGGAATTAGCCTGCAGAGATCTAGAAATCTCTATTGTAACTTCTGAGGCTCCTTGAAAAAGTTTTAACTTAATCCCTCCTTCCTTACCAAAGTCCCAGTAAATCTCCCAGGGCTGTCAGCCAGAAAAAAAATCTCCTAGAGTGTATACTTCTTTAATACCAGAGCCCCTCTCCCCAGAATTCTCAAATTCTACTTGTTGGTACATAATAACCCCAGGAATGTACAGAACCTAATGCCATGAATTCCTCTATGGGTGAAAGGTAAGAGTGATCATTGCAAGTGTATTGTGTTTGAAGTCTGTGTGTGAATTTGTCGGGGTTTTTTGTTTGTTTTTAACATCTTGATTCTTTGATTTCTTTCTGGCATTCACTAAGATCCCATCGGTGCTAGAGACTGTGGGGATATTTGCACAGCCAGGTGGTAGTCAGTGGGTGCTTTACAGTAGCCAGTGAAGCTGTTCCTACTATTGTTTTCCAAGCAAGTTAACTGAACCCAGTGTCCTCTAGGACCAGGGTCATGCCTGAGTGCATTCAGAATCATGTTGGTTCTGTCACTGATATTTTCTGTGACCTTATCCTTGGTTTTCTTCTGTGTGAAATAAGGAGTACATAGAGTAGATGCTCAATAAAAGTTAGTCTCCACCCCCTTTCCTAATTGGATCTTTCTACTTCTGGGAGTCTCTAATTAGAATGCTGAGAAGTACACTAGCGAACCAATATTGATGGCTACACTTACAACCAGAGCACAAAGAGTCACTTTGTACAGTGTCTGCTACATGGTACTTACTCAATCATTACCCATTAAGGAATTAAGGAATGAATTTTTGCTCCAGTGGCACTGTTTGCTTACTGCTCTATATTCCCATGTTTTGCACTCGTTGCTTTTCTTGTCTTCCTCCCTCACTAAACTCTGTGGTCACTAAAGACAGAGCTGTCTTTCACTTTATTTCTAACCCCTAACATTGCACCAGCCAATGGGAGGCTCCCAATAAATTTCTTGATTGAATTTGACAACAAATGAATTGGAATTCAATTCTAATAATTAGAAGGGTTGATATTGGATTACACCAGACTGAAAGATAATTTTTCATGTTAGTATATTTTCATTCTTGCTTTTGGCTACAACATCCATTCAATAAATGACCTTAGCTTCTCTGAGACCTTAGTTTCCAGTCTGTAAAATGGTAATAGGTATTACTGACTTACCATATAACACAGAAATCACATGAGACAACAAATGAAAGAATATATACATGAGGGTTAAATAGTTTTTCCATCCACTATGTTTCTAGAACTTTGTTTCCTTGTTTTATTCTCCATAGCCATTTTCACAAATGTAGTCATGACTTACAAATATTAAAATCAGAATCAAAAAACAACTCAATCAAAAAATGGGCAGAAAACCTGAGTAGACACTTTCCCAAAGAAGACAGATGGCCAACAGGCACATTAAACGATGCTCAACATTATTAGTTATTAAAGAAGTGTGAATCAAAACAACAATGAGATATTACCTCACACCTGTCAGAATAGCTATCATCAAAAACTCTACCAATAACAAATGTTGGAGAGGATACGATAAAAAGGGAACTCTTGTACACTGACTGTTGGTGGGAATGTAAATTAGTGCAGCCACTATGGAGAACAGTATGGAGGTCATAAAAAACTAAAAAATAGAACTACCATAGGATCCAGCAATTCCACTCCTGGATATATGTCCAGAAACAACCAAAACACTAACTCAAAAAGATACATGTACCCCAATATTCACAACAGCACTATTTATAATAGCTAAGATATGAAAGCAATCTAAGTGAAATAATTCAGACAGAGAAGGCTAAATACCGTATGATACCACTTATACATGGAATCTAAAAAATAATGCAAATGAATATATATGCAAAAGAGAAACAAACTCACAGACATAGAAAACAAACTAGTAGTAACCAAAGGGGAGAGGGAAGCGGGGAGAGGAAAATTAGTGGTATGGGATTAAGAGATACAAACTACTATGTATAAAATAGATATGCTACAAGGATATATTGTACAGAACAGGGAATTAAAGCCCTTATTTTGTAATAATTTTTAATGGAGCATAATCTGTAAAAAAAAAAATACTGAATCACTATGCTGTACATCAGAAACCAATATAATATTGTAAATCAACTGTACTTCAATTTAAAAATTTCACTTAAAAAAATCAGGAAAGCCTGGAGAAAATTACTTTTTCCTTAATTTTGTCTTTCAGCCCCCTACCAGTTTTGTACTTTGCTGACATGGTCAGAATACCTTCAATTTTCTTACAACTTCGGAAAATATTAATGCTAAAGACTCCAGCAGCTGAGCTTTCCTTCCATCAACATCTGTTCAACCAAAACTACAAACTAATAATCATTACTGCTTTGTCTCACCAGAATTTTGCATAGGGTTTTTCTTTACAAATAAAGTATTTGGTTTGCAAGGAAGACTAAACATGCTAATCCCCGCTGCATTGTCAGACTTTAAGAAACAAGGGTCCCTTATCAAGGCAACTAGTTATTTTTGCTTTTGGAGAACAATATTTTGTTCATGTTTGTTTGGGGCTATAATGAGATCCATAAAACCCTGAAGCAGCTTGAATTCGATGGGCTTGATGAAAGTAGTTTTAATGTTAAAGCTATTCCAAACAGGACAGAAAAAAAAAAAAAAACGAAAAAAGAAGGTGTATTCACGTGAAGAACAACATCAATACAGAAATTAGAGTTACCTTTTAAAATAACCTCATTTGATTTTTTAGCATGACCTAAGATTATTTTAGCTAGTAGTTTTTCCTATTATATTTGACAACCTTCAGTTATAGATCCTTTGCTTATCCTTGGTGATTAAATTATTTAGATGACCAGTCATGAAATCACATTCTATGAGTCAACTAATGATGACACAGAAACCATAGACTAAAACAAGAAAATATGCCTTCTATGGTATTAGTTTATTTTGGTTATTTCAAAAATAACTTTTCCTGTTTGCTTAGATTTTGACCACTCTTCACATTTAGGAAGTAACCACCTTTTTATCTTGTTTGGCCAGCTGAAAATTATGCCTCAACAATCTTCTACCCCTATGTTTTTCCTCTTTCAAATGATCACTCTGCTGTGGTGATGGTAATTATCAAACACTCTCTGGAATCAGGGAAAAATTGATCAAGTACACATAGTAGAGAAAAATTATTATTTACCAGGAAAGAGACCAGGTTGGAGATCCTGTATAGCCTTAAAAAAGGATGACAAATTTGTCCTGAGTGTATTGACAATTAGGTAAATAGCTCTGAAGATCTAAGGGCTGCTGTTCCACAGAACCTTTACTTACTAAAGACAAAAGGTTCTAGCTCAGACAAAGAATCTTTATAAACTTCAATGACAACATCAACCTTTGCCTGGTTGGATTTGCAGCACTGGAGATGAGGGTTAGGCTCACAAACTCAGAGAACCAAAATGTGTAAAAGCTCCAAAATCCTTTCTGACATTTCACAGCAGAGATGGAGAGACAAAAAGAAAGAGACAGGAACAATTTCAAAGGCATCCATACAAAAGCAGATTTAATCTCCACCACTCAGATATTTTATGCCAACCACTATAATTTCTTTGATATTATCTTATGAACAGGGGTAGGGGTGGGTGGTAGATACTGTGGGCTTCAGGAACTGAGGTTCTTCCTCACTGAAGAGCAATGTCTGAGCGCTTACACTGAACAAAGACTTGCACAATCTGGGCAGAGTCATCTGAAATGAAAGACTCAGTCCCTAGCCTCATAAAGCATATAAACATTTGGAGAATGCATGTATACACATTTCAGACATTTTTAAACCTCTACTATGCTAAAAGCAAAAATTAATTCACAGACAAGCTGCTTTACACAGTCATCCCTCCAGTAACAGCAGGGGATTTGGTTCCAGGACCCCCAGAAGATACCAAAATTCACAGATGCTCAAGTTCCTCATACAAAATGGCACGTTCGTTGGCCTTCCATGTCCATGGATTCAACATCCTCGGATTCAACCAACTGTGGATCGAATTCAATCCTGATGCAGAATCCGCAGAAAAAGAAGCCTTACTGTATTTAAATTATGTTTATTAAATTGTGGTGAAGGCGGGGGAAATCTCTATTTTTTCAGCCAACTAAGTCACCAACTATAATAGGTGCTAATGCCAAATTTGGGATGCAAACTGGCTTTGAGATATACTGACAAGATTGAGGTCCCTAGGATCTTGAGTCTAGTCTTGGCTCCCTTTTAAAACAGTTTTGTAACCTTGAACCAAGGCATTTCTCCTCCCCTGGACTAAGATTGTCACCTAGGGAAACATAGATTTCATTTTTACATTCTGTGAATTCCAGAAGTCTGTGATTCATGGTGCCAGACTACAATGAGTATCAGTCAATATGCAGACTACCACATTCCATTAAGGTCTTTTCATGTCATTGATGTGCTACAAACCCAAATTAGGACTGCTCCTGGGAAGTGGACTATTCCTTCACAATTTAGATGCAATTTAGGATCCCCTGTATTCCGTAATATTCCCAGGTGATTAAATTTTAATTTAAGCTAATAGATAAAATTCCAGATCTCAGAATAATTGGACAAATATATCTGAACTTAGTCCTCATTAATTCTTCAGGGGAAGCATAGATAAGGAGTCCCAAAGAGAGAGCTGAACTTCGTCTTTGCAGATACAACATTTCAATATTTTGAATAGCCCCCAAATGCAAGCAGAAAGAGTGTTTTTGTCTTCCATTACTATGTGTGAAACCAGACAGCTCTTTAAATAGAAAAACTGCTTAGGAATTCTGTTTGGGGTTGTGGTTGCTGATCACCTCTCTGTGGAAGAATTTCTGTTTCAAGTATAATATAAGGAAAACAAAAGGCTTATAGTTACTAATATGAACTCCCATATGGGAATGATAAAGATTCCTGTTATAGTCAGTCCACAAGCTACCCAGAGCTTGGGCTGTGTCCTCTGAAGTCTGAGTTTGAGATTGCAGGCTACAGTCTGTGATAATTTAGACAAAGTGTCGGAAACGATCTCAGCCACGCTAAGACAAATCAGTTTAATTGAAATATTTGGTTATAGGGCAAAAGCAAATCAAATATTGTGAGTTGTTTCAATTATAGCAATTGGTTCTCTTGAAAGAAAGGTTTCACATGCAATAATTTCATCCAGTGTTTCATTTGCTTCTCTGAGCTCTTAGGAAAGCCAATTCAATGTCAGGTTTCCTTGCTATCATGAAAGGTAATTAAATCTTCCTATGATATAGATGACATGCACCATTTTACTGAAGCAAATGATTACCTGAGTTATGCGTGGTGACAATGACTCCAATTTTATCTCTCTAGCAGTCTTCAACCTGGGTTGCACAAGATAATTCACTGGGACAAAGAAAGAAAATATTAGGATTAATTTATTTGTATTTATTTTTATCAAAAAATAAAAAAGTAAGCTTTACTAATCTTTACATTGCTTTTGTGGTTGCTGCTTTGGATATTGTTGTGGATACTCATCATATGCAATGAGAGATGTCCTGATAGAAGAGGTGACTTTAAAAGTCATTGGGTTTAATAAAGGCAAGCTAAAATTTTTATTTTCGGTGTTTTGCAATTTAATGAATCTGTTTGTCCAGTTAAGAAAATATAGCTAATTTTACTAACCCTCAGAAAATGTCTGTGGCTTAAAAAATTTGTAGAAAGACATCATAGATTCAAAAAAATTCATAATATAAGCACAAGCAGACAGCAAGAAAATGGCAAATATCTTATATTTAATGTGAGTCCCCCCTTTTTATCCTTGGATCTAAAGTCTGAAAAAAATCACCTTATTCTCTACTATTCCAAATAGAAATTTTCTTTGATGCTCCCTTCAAGTGCCATCTGGTCCGTGATGACTGAACTTCGATTACAGACTTCCATGGATTGACATCACCTTAGCTAAAATCATCATTCTCATTCCTTTGGCAATTAAATATTCATGACCTTATGAAAGCTCTTCTACTATCATTTAACCTTAAGTATTTATGCCTTCTTCTTCCAACTATACTATGGAGGATATGAGTTTTATGTTCTACAATGGAGAACTTTCTGTCCAATAGAACTTTCTGCAGTGAGGAAATGTTTTAAATCTACACTTTCCTACATGGAGACCACTGGCTGCAGGTGGCTTATTGAGCACTTGAAAAATCACTAGTGCAATTGAGCTTTTATTATACTTATTATTAAATAATTTAAATGTAAATAGGTTCACGTGCCTAGTAGCTATCATATTAGACAGCCCAGCTCTAAAATATTTGACATAGTCTCCTAAATATAGTAAATGTTCATTTTTCCTCTTTTGCTCCAAAGACAAAATAGATTCTTCCAGTTACCCCCCATGCCTCAATAGCCCCCGATTGAAACCCTGCTATCACTTAGTAGTGAATTCATTTCCTTCCTTGAAAGATGCTTTGTGACCAAATCACTGAGCAATTTAGGAATAAGGAGTCTTACTTTGTCATAAATATTCTACCACATTCAGCTCTAAATTTTTCACTTTATGGATGATCTAGGGGGAGATGTTTAATTCTAAGCTCTCTTTTCACTCTTAATCCTAACCTCCCTTTTTTATACGTTGAGCTTGCAAAAACATTTTAATACCTACTTCATTAGAAACGCTTAATTGGAAATAAAAATGGAGCAGCTACACACACACACACTTACATGCAGAATATATATTTTTAGGAAGGCATGACAGTTCAGAATATCTGTGCCTTTTTCAGGACAAGAACAATTGGTTCATTAGTATTCCCACACCAGTTGACTATTAACAAAACAAGTTCATGTACCAGTGAAATTAGAAGAGAGAAAGGGCCCTAAGCAAGGGAGGGTAAAAAGGAATTTAATATTTTATCATTTTAATTTTTCAAAAGTAAAAACACAGATGCATATAATGACATGGGGAAAATGTAGATGTACATAAATGAAAATGTTAACAGTAGTTTTATGCGGAGGGTAACATTTCTAGCGTTTTTTTAAAAATACGTTCATGTATTTTAAGTGTACTCCTTTAGAAAAATTTAATATATTTTGCACATGTAATAAAACATAAAATAATGCATATATATTTTACAATTTGATATTTTGATCACATACCAAATACTAGGAATTTAGATCATCTGATACTGTGCATTTCACTTAAGATCTGATTTCGAAGATAATAAGCTTAGTGCTCAGTAAAGCTAAGTGAAGCTCACATGCATGGCCTCCGATGTGAGTATACTTTTGAAGTATAAACGTCTATCATTGGTTTTGCTGTATCACAGTTTCACCATTTCTTGAACTCTTCACCCAAGTTTCAAGTCTAGCAAGTCTCTGAATTTCAAATAGTTTCATTTGTCTTGAGCAGTTTTCCTACAGTTGTGCCTCACAGTCAATCATTCCTCCCCAAAGTGTAAACTGTTTGACTTTCTACTGTCCTCATCCTACTCTCAGGACCATTTCCTTAATTTGCAAGGAGGATTGAAAGAGGATCACAACCCAAGTGAAATTTTGTTGACAGTGAGCTGAAACAGGGAAAAACAGAAGGAATTAGAGAGTCTGAGTGCTGGTACCAGCTATGCCATTAACAAATTCATTCATCAGTTTATTCACTAGGTGAACATTTACAAAGCGCATATTATGTACCAGGCATATGCTAGGTACCTGTCGGATGCTGGTAAGAGGGAAAGACAGGCTCTGCCCTGTTGTTTGACACTGGATAAGCCACTTCCCTTCTCTCAACTTTAACACTCTCTTCTGTTACCTAAAGGGGGTGGGAGGTTCTCAAATGTCCTCTTTAGCACTGCATCCTGTGGATTCACAGCTTCTTTTCTCTCCATTAACTCAGAAACAGAAGACTATGCCTGTGCGCCTCCCACCCTAAAACAAACAAATAACATTTTGAAGAAAAGAGAAGGAGAAGAGGAATGTGAACAACTGAGAAGTTTTCAGCACTGCTGTGTGCCCTGCAAGAGTCCTCTCTCAGCTCTAGGAATAAATGCAGCAATGGTAGTCACATTTCTCTTAATAACCTCATAAATGTTTTTACAACCTTTTCTTGAAATCCTAGACATTATCGGGTCAAGTTAAAAAAAGCAGAAGGAGAGGAAGAGGAGGAAAATAAGACGAAGATGACAGGAAAGTACCATATGCTATTTGGTGCCTGGCTAGGAAAATGGCCAGTGTTATTTGGGTATGGGACCACTTACCATGGTATTACTTTTGTTTAAACTTCCTGTGTACAATGGCTTCAAGTCCACACAGAAATAACTAAAACTATGCATCTTTTTACCACACACACAGATACAAACTTCAATTTGTATTGCTCAGAATATAGATAAGATTGAAAGTATAGGTTCCACACAGGTCATTAAATGAATTTCTTCTTTGCTCAGGACATAATTAACAGACAGAGATTGCCTGTGTTGCAGTGTTAAGGTTCATGGTCATAGACACATATCTCAATGGATCAAGTTAATGGTCTGAGATGTCAGGACATTGAGCAAAGTGGAGATTTAGGGGATAGAATCCCCCCCAAATAAGGGAAATATTATGTGGTCATGTAATCTGCTTCCATTAAAAAGAAACTATAATAAGTACACAATCATGAAATTTTAAAAAAATGCAATGACGAAGATCTTCCCACACCTCATTCATAGTTAATGGTGCTATTTTCGTGCAATGTTGAAAGTATTAAGGGACCTGCCATCTTTAAAGGGTGTGATAAGTGGAGGCTGATATGAGATTAGGGACTTTAGCAGAGTTGTGCCTTACAAGGCAGCTGTTTCATGATGGACATAACTTTGGGGAGGTTACTGAGTAGAAAGGATTTTCAGGACAGTTTGCTGTGTGCTGTGTTGTGAAGTTTCCCTTTGAAGTCCCCTTAAGAAAAACTTCAGTAAAGATGTACATGATTTTTTCAAAACTTTTGGAATTATTATGTGGCCATTTGTTTGTATCGCTGTCCTGGAGACCAGGTCATTTCTACGGTGAGAGCAAAATGAGCCAGTTTTACTTAGATTACCCATTAACATTGGTGAGGTGGAACAATGAGGTAGAAATTGCAGTACTGACTTTTAAGTCTAATACACAAAACTTACAAAATTTCTTTCCTATTGCCCTCAGAACAGTAATGATTTCTAATCTGAAATTATACGCAACCAGTTTGGAAGACTGATTTTATTATTACCATCTGTTCCTGGGGTGTATTGGAGATTGCTTCTGTGCCCTAAATCCAGTGATTTCAAATCATTCCTGCCCAACTTACGTCCTTCTCTTTACCCCAGTCCGTGGAGGGTTTTGGAGTGTTTATTATTATTTGGATACATGGAGTATTTCCTTCTTCTTCTTGTTGGTATTACTATTAATTTTAATAGCGTGAAATTAAATAATATGAAAAAATACAAATTAAGAACATTTAATTTCAAGGGAAAGCAAATCCAACTGCATTTCAATTTTGGCAAAATAGCTTAAGCATTTGATGTTATTCAACCTGTTCAGAGGATCCCAAACATACTTCACCACTTTGGACTTTCCTTCTCTGCTAAGGACACCATTATTTTTGGCAGTGATTTAGCTGGTTCACTAAAAATGGATTTTTGATTATTTTTGGAAGTGACTGGCTATATTGTCCTTTTCATCAAATGTCTTAAAACAGTCTGGAAAATTCTGACAGACTCTCCATCAAAACTTTTGTATTAGGAAGACATGATACAGTGGAAAGTGGCTTTTGGAACTTTGTAGACTCGAGTTCAAGTTTTGAGTTTAATTTTAAAATATAAGTCTAACTATCTTTTTAACTATGAGAATCAAGGTATATTGCTTAATTTCTCTGAGTCCTACTTTCCTTATCTAAAAACAATTTTTAGGAGTATTTAGTAGATATACATGTCAATAGAGATAATACTCAAGAATACATACATATATATAGTGTTTTTGCTTCTAAGGTCAAATTTTTAAAATTCCAAGTACTTCTTTCTGTTTACAGAAAATAAAATGTTGATTTGGTCTTTATCTGATTTTTTGACAGTATGACTATAATGAAATCATCTCCTTTAGAATTTGGATAACATTTTTCTCTCAGTTAAGACTTTGGGAGGATTATTTTCCCTTTTGCTTAAAAAAAAAAAATCATTCTTCTCCCGAAAAGAAGATCACTCAGATGTTTGATAATCCTGTACTTTATGTTGGCCAAAATCCTCTATTCTGAATTACTGGCTGAGCTACGTTTTATTTTTACTTAACTACAGTTGGAGTTGCCTACAGTTTTGTGGGGCCACCTTCCATAGCAAAATAAAAATATATATTCACAGGGGCTTCCCTGGTGGCGCAGTAGTTGAGAGTCCGCCTGCCGATGCAGGGGACACGGGTTTGTGCCCCGGTCCGGGAAGATCCCACATGCCGCGGAGCGGCTGGGCCCATGAGCCATGGCCGCTGAGCCTGTGCGTCCAGAACCTGTGCTCCGCGACGGGAGAGACCACAACAGTGAGAGGCCCACGTACCGCAAAAAAATATATATATATACATATATACATATATATATATATTCACTAACTGTATGCACTTGAGGCTCTGAGCTTATGCTTAATCTTCCCATGGGACATTTTATAATTGTGTTGCCTAACTGATTCACGGCCTACATGTACCAGGGTCAGTAAATGAGATGAGGAAACCAATGTCTGTTTCCCCTTTTCATACAACGTGGGGGTTTCTAGTCTGTACTAATCTGGGTCTGAGTAACCAATCACCCGAATTCGAATGGGGTAGGAGGAGCAAGCCAAGAGTTCAGCCATGAGGGTAAGAAAATGAAGGTAACTGATGATATGTTAGAAGGTAAATAACAGTGAAAAGCAAGGGCTGGAAGAAATGGAGAATTGAATAAACTCCCTGAAGCAAACGGTTGCATATTTACAGTGGCTTTTATTTCATAGATGTCTATAATTTTGGAGTGAATCTTGTGGGAAAATTTAAAGAAACTTCACTGTTCATACATATATTGAAACCAGGCAGGACCCTGTGGGGCTTCTGGGCACAAAAGTCCTTCTGTGTCCTCTGTTTCTTGTTAGCTGGAAATAGGCTTCATTCAGCTTCCATGACCTTCCCTGAATTCCAACAGGCAGGTTCAAACAGTTGCTAATTAGGGAAGGGCAGAGAACAGTCAAGAAACAATAGTGCAGCCTTGGGGCAGTGTCCTGGTTCCCCCTCAAGGGATATATGTAACAATATCTTTGAGCTATTTTGCAGATACTGAAATCCCCACCAGGTGGGAGAAGTTAATGGTATGCTGCCCACAAGCATGTAGACCCCAGACCTGTTGGAACCAGACGGTTGATGATGCTGATTCCCAATTACCTCACCACCGACCAATCAGAAGAAGGTCCACAAGCTAATCACACCCTCTTTAACCATTACTGTAAAACTCCTCATTACCCTCCTCAGGTCAGGACACACAGTTTTGAGGGCATTAGCCAACTGTGGCCCCCTTTTCCTGGCAAAGCAATAAAGCTATTCTTTTCTTCTTCACCCAAAATTCTGTCTCTGAGATTTAATTTGGTTTTAGGGTACAGAAGCTGGGTTAGCTTCAATATTATGGAAAGTCTGCCAAAGGGCCCCTCCCAACTCTTCATGATATTTACCCAAGCAAGCATTATTTCAGGGTCTACTCAATGCACGTAGCTACAGATCGCTGCTCTTAGCAAAGCCACTTTTACAACCATCTTATCAACGTTTGAAGGGAAACCATTAACCGTTTTGAAGAAGCCATACCACAGTTCTCCTGAGATTATAATAAAACCATCTCTCTTCAAAATATAGGCTGCAAAAATGTAGTTCAGCTACTGAATTTTGTTTCATATGACTCAGTTAAAATAGGTTTCCGACATCTTTTGGGTAAAGATGACAGGCGATGTAGCTCAGTTGTAGGACACGTAATGTAGGACACGTAATAGGGATGCCTCAGATCATTCCAGGGCATAATCTTAAAGTCAGCAAAAGATAATGTCAATCAGATCTTCAATCCTGGTTTACCCAGAAACAACCTTATGAGTACCTTCTTGAAAAGTCTCACACTGCTTCCTCTACTATCTTTTCATCATAATCTCTGCAATAAAAAAGTCTTACGTATTTTCTAAAACACTTTGTGTCTACATAGACTCAATTGTAGCAATTATTCCTCTTGCTTCTGGAGGGCTTAAGGGAGAGAATTTTAGAAAGCAAATCATCAAACATAAAAGTACAGTTTTATGTCTGCAACAAGACAGTGGTGCTCGTTTTACAAATTACAGAAAGTAAAACGTAACAAAATCTGTGTAGCTAGAGGGAGAGGCAGAGTTTTTGTTGTTCCCTAGTAGATGGTACATGATCATATCATGATCTGGAGGAAAGGAGAGTTCTTCCTATGGTTGAGATAAACTGGATTAATCAAAGAATCCTGTTAGAAGGTAAAGAGCAAGAGAAGGTTTGCTTGCAGTTTAGCAATGCCATGATAAACCTGCAAGCCTCAAAAAAGCACAAATATCTGTCTTGTGACGATACAGTCTCTGGGCCCTACCACTGCATTAAAACCATACTCAGAGCATCACCTGTACCACTATTCTTGTGATGCTTTACATAATTGGTTGACAGTTCTTTGCCCCATAAATAAATCACCCTATTAAGGAAAGAGCCGGAGGTAAATTTTTAGACGGCCAAAAAGTAATTTTTAGTCACCACAGATATTTAGCTTTAGCATTTAAAAGTTCCTTAAATTCACTGCACTGATATACTTGGGCTTCTGAGGATCAAAGATCTTGATGGACCATGCATGCATGCACTTTGGAGTCTCTTACACCTGGCTTTAAATTAGACCTCTCCACTATTCCAATGATTACCAGATAACTAAAGACTTCAACCTGGAAACTGTGCTCAGACTTCTATTACCTTATCATTTTCCTATGAAACGAAGATAACACCTTCCCCAGAAAAATTTAATCACACACATGACAACAACTGTAATGTCATCCATCCAGAAAATCACCTGACACATTCTAGCAACTCAGTGATGTGTTCCCTAGCATTGCATTTTAGATAGCTCTTGTAACCTAAAAATATTTTAATTGGTTTTAGGAATGCCTATATAGACTAGAGACACTAACAATTGAAGATATAGGAAAAATCTTTACCTGGGAAAACCAATGATTGTGGTTTTTTATTATTTTCTGTTGACTCTTTTAAGCTCCCAGGAAAAAGAACAAAATAAAAGCTTTCTTGCGTTTTTATGACAATGACAATAAACTTGGAAAAGATTCTACTTGTGATAAGTTTTGGAGAAAGAGAATTCATTTGGGGAATGACCAGGGGAGCTGCGATAGAAATTAGAAGAAAGAAGAATCAGAAAAATAGAAACTGAACAATTTCATTTTTAAAAAGGGGTAGAGGGAGAAGAACAACAGAATAACAACATATGTCATAGCTAAAAAATAGTTTTTATCAAATATTAACAGATTACCTATGAGTTGAAACAATAACAAATATTCATCTAAATTTCTGGGAGTCTTTTCAAGCTGCTCTAAAATTCAGCATTTGTGGAATTATGCTCATTACAGTGTTTTAATAAGTCATTAGTAATGAAAATAATATATTATTATTTTTAAATCTCAAAATGAATCATTTAGAATTAGTTCTCCAAAAATAGGTTCAACTGCCTCACATTAAACAAACTGACAGTTATTATTTTGAAAAGCTACATATGCCCTTGTACTCCTTGTACTGACTATTCTGTTATAGAAAAAAGTATTTAAATTTATGGTATAAAATTTACTTGGGGTTTTTGTTTTTTTGGAACTAGGTGCTTCAAGTATAAAAAGAAAACCAGTGTCTAATGCTGCCTTGAGAATTACAGAAGAGAAACATAGGATGTTAGTTTAAAAGGAATCTTGGGGGCTTCCCTGGGGCTTCCCTGGTGGCGCAGTGGTTGGGAGTCCGCCTGCCGATGCAGGGGACACGGGTTCGTGCCCCGGTCCGGGAAGATCCACATGCCGCGGAGCGACAAAGCCCATGCACCACAGGCGGAGCGGCTGGGCCCGTGAGCCATGGCCGCTGAGCCTGCGCGTCCGGAGCCTGTGCTCTGCAGCGGGAGAGGCCACAGCAGTGAGAGGCCCGCGTACCGCAAAAAAATGATAATAATAATAAAAGGAATCTTGGTCACCTATGTTTTACAGATGAGGTCACGGAGGCCCAAAGAGAGAAACTGTCTTCCAGTATGGGTGCGCAGTCAGGAAAAAAGAGAGGAGCAAAACAATCGTTTAATCAAGTTCTAGAAAACAAATTTGAATCAAAGACAAAGCTAAGAATGGGAGGAAACGTTGTCAGAATTATTAACACAAACAGCCTTTAGAAGAGAGAACCGTATCTATGCAAATATGTGTCTAAGTAGGGGTGGGGGGCATTATAGATTGAGTGGAAACATTAGCTTCTCTGCATGTCTCTGAGCAGAAATAAAAGACAGATTTTTCTCCATAAATGTAGAAAATGTTTGACTAATCTGTGCTAGTTCGCCCCCATGGTCTTGCCTATTATTAGGCTTCCTGGTACATCAGATTCTTTCGTTTGCAGGGGCTATAATCGTATGAATTATAGGTTTCATTTAGACTCATCTCACCTCACCCAGTGGGAAGTATTCTGTCATTTTCACTAGAGAAAAATAACCTTTGCCAATATGAATGAGGAACCAAAGATGCTCAATTACATAGCTGATCTCGGTCATCCATGGATATCTGAGAATCCTATCTGCCTTGTCCAGACTTTGTCCTGATTTGGAAAAAACGCACTGTGAATGTTTAATTTCCATAATGTCTTTTTGGGTGATCTGCACACGAATAGTTATCAAGACCTGTGATAACCTGCCTTCTGTCTGTTATCAGAAGCTATACCTTCACCTCCCCAGGCTATTAATCTTCGTGAGACCTCAGAAATTCTGAGCAGTATTCAGACTTGAAAACAGACTATTAGTTTTATAAGACATTTCATTTCCAGTTTATTTTGATAGTTCCATTTCAATCCTGTATGCTAAGTGTCTATACAGGAAGCTTAAGGAAAACACTTTTAGCATCTAGCCAGAACAGTCGGACAGACATGTCCAGGTATGGGCCATACATATAAAATTGCTGTGAGGATGAAGAGGAGGGAAGGACACGAGCACTGCTCTGTACAGTATATGTCCAGGTGGGACTCATTCACTCCATTTCAACAGATGAAGGCTTGTTCAGTCATTTAAGTGACTTGTTTGCAGCCTTGTAAATCAGGACCTGCACTAGACATCATCTCCTCCAAAAAGCTTTCCCAAATACTTTATACCCACAGACTTCAAACAAGGTTAGGTGCTTCTACCATCACCTGCTTTTTTTCTAACAACACTAATAGTAATAAAATTATTATTATGGAAAAGAAAAGAGTCTTTCAGGACTTACTCTGTGATGAGATCTATAATGAGCACATTTCATCCAGCATTTTATTTATTCCTCAGAGCACACTATAAAAGTTGTGTTTTTTAATCAGTTTACAGATGAGGAAGCTGAGGTGCTGAGAAGTTAAATAATATACCCGAGATTACAAAACTAGTAACTGTCTGAGTTTGGAATTCATACTCCAACAATTTTAGTCCAGAGCACATCCTCTTATTTTGTCCTCTCTGACCACTGCATTACATGTTCTTTAAAAGCAGAGCCTTCCTGCCATTTATTCTGTATTATGCAGAGCCTGCAAAATGACTGGGCCATATCATATGTTTCATAAACGTTTGTTTTCCATATCACACACCTCCTAAAACACAGGTTTTAAAGTATACTTTCAAAAGGGTAATGTTCTATTTAAGTATATGAAGTTAGTTGAAGCTAGAACACATGGGTAAAGTGATGCTTCTGAGTCTGGCTATATCTGAATCTTTCCCTTTCTGTATCACATTAGGGAGTACTTTAAGAGATTGAATTTAAATAATAATTAAAAGGACAGAAATCCAAGAATGGCTGCTCCATATGCAGGAGCTCAGACAGAAAGAAAGATTTAGAGGAGGACTGTGATGGAAGGGGAAGTATCACGGAAAATAAATGATACTTTAGAAAATATGAAGGAGGTGGCCGCTTTTCCAACTGCTTGTTATATTAAATGTGTGTTCTACAATATGAAGTAGCTCACAAAAGGTTTTAAGTAGCCCAAGGATTTAAACATTTAATGTTAGAGAATTGTTAACTTAAGCAATAATCTAAAACCAAAGAGAATGGTTCCTTTCACTTCTAAGGATTTGGAATCAGTGAGAGCTGAACCCTACAAGAAAGTAATGAAGTTCACCTTTTGTGCCTGTATTTTTACAGATATCCTTAAGGTATAAGAATTTATCCTTTCACCAGAGACTATAATTAATATTTTACAGTAGAATTAGATGTTTTCACCAAAGATGGAACAGACGACCCCAAGGAAAACATTGTTAAGAGAAGGGTATAGAAAAGACAAGATACTGCCTAAAAATGTACCTTAAAAGAAGTGTGGAAAGCTTCAACTAGGAAAAAAAAAAATGCTACCAACTGTTTCCTAAGAAAGTGTAATAGAGATTCCTGTCTAGGTCCTTCTGCCTGAAATGAATATTTAAAATCTAGATACAGTGTATCCCTTTTGGAGATAGACTATCAAATCACTTGGGAGTCTTTGAATATAAAACACAGAACCAAAGAAACCCAAAGAAGAATTTAAAAGGCAGTCTTCCCCTGCAGCTCAAGTTAGTCTTCCCAGATCTCCAACTCAACCTAATTTCCCAGTCCACCAAAAACAAATCAGAAATCTAAATACCAATTCATAAGGGGAAAATCAATCCTCCTCCCCAACTCCACCCTGTAGACATTTGGTTCCTGAATGGTGTTCTAATATTTAAGAACCATTTCAGAAATAGCTTCAGATAGACAAAGATCCTGTTAGAACCACAGTATCTAAGGATAACTCCCTCATTTAAAATTGATTGTACTGAAACTAACATAACTCTTATTTAAGCTCTTTTCATTGACATCAGTGTGTTTAAGCTATCTGAGCTAGTGCTACATTTGTAAATGACCTGGACAAACTATGACCCATGGGCCATATCTGACATGAGGACTACTTTTGCATGACCCATGAACTAAGAATGGTTTTTATACATTTTTATATAGTTGAAAAACATTCAAAAGAAGAATAATATTTCACAACATGTAAACATGATGGGAAATTCAAATGTCAGTGTACCTAAATAAAGTATGTTGGAACACAGTCATGCTTATTCATTTACATATCATTCATGAGTGCTCTCACCCTGTGACAGCCCAGCTGAGCAGTTATAACAAAGAATGTAAGGCCCAAGAAACCTGGAATATTTACTAGCTGACCCTTACAGAAAAAGTTTGCAGCCCCTTGATAACAACTGATTTTCTGGGACAGAGTTCATTTCAAATATTATTTCCTATTGTGAATATGTATCCTAATTGCTTGGCAAAACATGTGTTAACTATAAATCTCCATCTGAATAGTATACAATGACTTGCCTCTCAAAATAATCAAGTTCTTGGCATTCAGTGGGCACTTGGAATAGGAATTTGTTATTCACTGAGTCCTGGTTTCTCATTCACAACCTAGTGAAGAATCCAGTTTTGACCAACACTTACTTAACAGTGAATAACCAGAAGATCATTTAGAGCAAAACACCCTTAAGGATGACATGTGAGTCAATTTATTCAATAATTTTTTACCTGGTATGAGCCAGCAGCTATACATGGGAAGTTACACAGGTTCTTCAAGTGCAGGGCTTTGGTAATCCAAAAAAGAATGAGATACAGTCTCTACCCTCAAAACACTTTCAACGTATAGAAGAACACCAGCTAAGGTGGGAAATCACAGTATGTGTTTGGGGAATAAATTTGTTCTATGGTTTCTATACCAGTATGGGAACTCTTTAGAGGTTGTTGGCAAAATGAGGGAAATAAGCACATAATTGTTAGTGTTTTATAAAGACAAATTGGTTCAGTTTAAAATCAATTATTTATTCCAAATTTATCCTCTTTAAGATTTGTTTTTTTAGTTAAAAGTCTTTATGAAAAATGATGACAGAATTATAGTAGATGGCATTCTTAACTATTGTTAATTTTTATATTAATCTTATCTGTTAAATCTTATATGTTAAGGATATTTCCACAGTCCCAAAACAAAATAATAATAATATAAAAATCCATGAAATCCCAAAGTCTGGAAACTACTGGTCTGGCTGACAAAACATAGAGTCCATGTGAGGTTGGTGTGTTCAAATTATTCAGAATAATGATGGCCAAGTGGAAAACTTCAAATTTAATTTATGAGTCAAAAGGGAGCCATTAAAAGTATTTGAGCTAGAGAATGGCATATTTAGAGCTGTGCTTCAGGAAGATTAACTTGGCAGCAGGAAGGATTGGCTGAGGAAGAGACTGGAAGCAGGAAGACTGTTCAGGACAAGACCGCTCTTGTCCAAATGACATGTCACAAAGTCCTGAAACTGATAGTGATCATGGGAATAGAAAGGAAAGAACAGATGGGGTTCACATGTGGAGTCAGACTTAACAGGACCTTGTGACTAACTGGATATAAGGGATGAAAGAACAGAGTCAAAGACGATACCATGGCTTAGTGCTAGGCAACTGGATAGACTTGGGTGCCATCATCAGGAACAGCAAATGTTAAAGGAGAAACAGATTTGGGATGATTGCAAATGCAATATTAACTTTACAGTGAAGAGCAACAGCTAATCTAGATTTAAGGGGATGGCCACTGAAAATGTGAATTTGACTAAGCAAATGTAATACTGGCATGCCCCTTCATTTTCATGCTTAGAGATATGCCTGCCTAGGACCTGTTGGAACAGAAGTCTACAGTACTATACTTTCAGGGCATGTTACAATTTTAAGTGAACCAATACAATGAGGGCTATCCTTCCTTAAGTGAAAAAGCACCTCAGGGGAAAAGTAGATCATAAAAGTCTAACACTTTTACAGACTCCTTAGTTTACAGACAGGAAAATAGCTCCTCAAACTCCAAGAAATCTGCATTTTCTATGTATTTGCTGGCTGGATCCATCCGCCACCTATTTGGCTCAGGCAAACAGCCAGTGTGCTGTGGTGTAAAATTATCACTCCAACTGCCTGAGTTCCCAGTACCTAGGACCATAGATCATAAATAATTCCAACAATTCTAAACTTCAAGAATGTAATGAATTATGAGCTTTTCATCAGAAGACATGAGGATCAATAGAAGCAGAGGGTTTCTAGATAAGCACATTCCATAATTACTGCTTAAGACTGAATAAATCAATATAATACCACACTTCAGAAAAGTTTTCAAAACGTATTTTCCCCCAGATTTATTAGAGTAATGGTGTCTTGGTTCATGGTTCCATCCCATCTCCTTCTTAATATAACCTTTTAAGGAAATTTAATTTCTACTTCAAAAGGAGTTACATAAAACATCAATTCTCTATAACTGGACTTGACACATTTATGTTTTATTTTTTTTGCCCTGGAGATGAATCAATCATTCAGTTACTTCTCAATTTATCTTTTTTCAGTGTGCAAGTAATTTAAATTTATCAGACTTCTTTAGCAATTAGATAATAAATAGGTATTTAAATATTCTTTGCTTGCAATCTAATAGTCCAGGTAATGAGGCTGAAATAGACTGCATGATGCATGCCAAGCTGGTCACTTCTTTCAAATTTAATAAACCTTTTGCAGAATAATTAAAAAATGAACACTTGCTGATCACCTTAACAGTCTACAAAACTGTATATAATTGAATACTTTAATGCTCAGTGACATTAACTGTAAAAAAGAAATTCATTTGGGTTATTATTTCTGTTGTGAGAGGTACATTAAAGGTTAACTTGAGCCATAATACAAATGTCTATATTTGTTTTGTGGCATGTGTGTCTGTATTGCAATATAGATATATAATTAAAAACCCCCTGGTCTTCTAAAGATAATTGTTTGCAGTCCATAAAAGAGGATTGTTTTACAGCTCAACACTTCAAATACTGCAAAGATGAAATAACTGACGATTTTTATAAAGCAAAAAAAGAATCTTGATAAAAACTAATGTCATCTAAATCTCCAAGGCTTTCTTACTGTTCTTGTCCATTGAGTATTGCATTAATGAGTTTTAAGTATATATGAGTTCCATTAAATATTCCGTAAGAAAATAAAATGAGAGATCCCTGAGTATACAAAGGGGAAAAAAATCAAGGTAAAGATCAGGAAGCTCTTGCAAAAGAAGGAATATTAGATGTTAAAAAAAAAAAAAAGTTACCAACAATGACCACAGAAATTCTTTCGCTACTGAATTAGGAATTTGAGATCTATAAGACTAAGAAGGCCAAGAACTAAGTGAAAGGGAAAATAATAGACTTTGGTGGTCATGAAAACTCCTTCTCACCCAAGAACTTGAAAAGGAAGGAGAGGCAAGATAAGGAAACCTTTGCCTTTGCCTTCCTTTCTCAATTGAAGGGGCTCCATAGTGGCACATCCTTCCTGACCTAGGATCCTGAGGCCACATCGTTATAACTCAAACCCAGGAGAAATCAGTATATTTGAAAACTGTAGATTTTTTTTGGGGGGGGGGGAATCAATAATAGTTATAGAAACATCAATTTTAGAATTCATTTTCAATCAGGCAAGGATATTTTTTAAATGAGATGTTGAAAGGAATGTTTGTATAGATTGTTATAGCCCTTTATATCATGTAATTTTTTGTCCCTGGCATTGTGTAAATCAGTTTCCCAGTCTTCAATTTCTTTAAAATTCTGACAAGCAATTTTTTGAAGACAATGATTTTATTCTTTAATTACTGGGGCTTTAAAAAATCTTTTCTTTTTAATCATATACTTAATAAAGTAGGACCCTGAAAATGGAATAGTGATTCTTCATCCTTCATGAAATATTTCTAATAAATAGAGAACTTGATATGAAAAACAGGTCCCTGAGCAAACAAAGTTACAGAATGCAAACATGGTGTAACCTTGGGAGTATTAGCCAACATTGTACATTCTTGCTTGATTTAAAGACAAGCTGGTCTCCCAGAGCACTGTAATTTGACTTTAGAAATTAAGAACTTACATTAAATTATTAGTAAGTGACAGACATTCTAACCACAAAGTAGCATATACATACATTCCAGTATTCATTCTCTCTCTTTAATATTGAACACTGGATGTGATGATTGTGTTAATTCCTGATAATGGCACTTAGCAAAGCAACTGAAGCCAACCAAATAGCGAAAAATGGCTCTGAGTTATCAATGTCCCAGTGATTAAAGTTGCAACTGGAGTTAATAACCAGCTCCTACCTTGAAACACTTACTAAAATTATTTGCTTGCCTTGAAAATGTCTCCAAGCATGAATCAAAACTGGAGGTATCCTTTTCAGGTACTTGGTTGAAATATTGAATTTCCCATCCCTTGTCTGAGCCCTTCTACCAATAGTATAGTTATTTCAGAGTGACTTTTCTGCCAAAGCTACAAGTGTAACTAATCCTACCAAAGGGAAGATCTGTGTTAAACATTTACATTAAATCAAGTTTTTCTGCCTAGAACATCCTTCTCAGCTACAGTAAACAATAATCCCAGGGAGAGGGAGGGAAGAGATAGATAGAAAGAGGAAGATCTTAGTGGATGGTTCCTGCACTCCTGACACCCTGGTCCCTTCTTCCATGGCTGCTTTGGCTGTGTGCTTTAAGCCCTCTGGAGGAGCCATGATGCAAGCGTCTAGCTCAGTACACAGTCAATCCAGCTCAGTAAACTAAAAGCTTTGTAAATAGTAAACATGAAAAGCTTTATAAGTAGCAAACATAGAAGGAGACAAGCAAGAAGATGATAAATTCCGAACTTCAGACACCATGAAGAATTTGTCTGTAGTAGATTAAGTGTAGAATCGTGCCCCTTTAGGGAACAGGGTTTATAACAAGAATAACCATCGTTTGGTAGGTACATGTCCAGCAGCCCTAGTCATGAAGGATGGATGGATGGATGGAATGAAGGAAAGAAGGAAGGAAGGAAAAGAGGGAGGAAGGAAGGGAAAGAGGGAGGGGATTCTAAGGAAGGTACACTGGTCAAAAAAATTGCAAATGATTAACACACAGAATATCTTTCTTTGTTTTTTCCAGCGGGCTTTAGGACACTCTCAATGGGAAATTCCAACCTGACCATTATAACTCCCAAATATGTTTTATCTGGTGCTCAACATGTAATTGAAACTCAAGTTATGCAAAGAAACAAAAGTTAAAATGAGTCCAAATGTTCTAAGTATTTTATAGAAAAAAGTATTATTTCTATGATATTTTGTGGCATCTATAAGGTCAAATATATAGTAATATCCTTTCTGTTCCTTTTCTACATAGTCTTACCACTATTTTAATAAGGAAGGAAAGTGCAGTAATTAGAAGTATTGGCTTGAAAGTCAGAAGAGCATCAGTTAGATGCCCACATTACCTATTTCTAGCTGTGCGATCTTAGGGAGGCAAGCTGGCTTTTTTATGTCTTAGTCTTCTCATCTGTAAAATGATAATATTTATTGAAAAAAGAGTTGTATTTAGTGAGATAATGTAGATAATTTCTGAAATGGATGTGTCCAATATTACTCATAATTCTTATTATTATAGTGTTGATAGTAGGATCTTTATCACTGTTGTTGAAAATTGTTTGCATTACCCACAAGAAGATAATTCTGCTCCCTTGGGTAAGAATATGGGACTATTTAAAGAAAATAGAGGGACTTTCCTGTTGGTGCAGTAGTTAAGAATCTGCCTGCCAATGCAGGGGACACGGGTTTGAGTGCTGGTCTGGGAAGATCCCATATGCCACGGAGCAACTAAGCCCGTGTGCCACAACTACTGAGCCTGCACTCTAGAGCCCACGTGCCACAACTACTGAAGCCCGCATGCCTGGAGCCCGCGCACCGCAACGAAGAGTAGCCCCCACTCGCTGCAACTAGAGAAAGCCCGTGTGCAGCAACGGAGACCGAACACAGCCAAAAATAAAAATAAATAAATAAACAGATCTTCAAAAAAAAAAAAAGAAGAAAGAAAATAGAGACATTCTTAGCTTCAGGCTTACATGCTACAACTACCTTAATATGTTTCCCTTCCATCTTAGTGAGAAAAGAGAACATTCATATTGGGGGAGAGAATTTCTGTACTATGACTGCCTTTCCTTATCTGCATCAGAGCACTTTTAATTATCTCTTGCAGTGAAATGGAAGAATAAAATGAGGAATATACAAATCAAATTCATCAGAGACAGGATTAGTGAAAAACAGTCAGACCAAATGATATAGACTACAAACATGGGGGTGGCAACTTGACCTTTCTGAGATGAGGAACATTGAGAAAAAAATACAAAAGATTCTTTAAAAAAAAAAGTGCTGTGAGGTCTCGTTAAGTAGTTTCTTTAGAAACTTGGTGCATTATTGCTAGTACTCCAAAGAATATTTTATTCGTAATGCAAAAATACCACAAAAATCAAAAGTCTTCAAGCTTGAGGTTTTTTGTACAACCTTGAAAGGACATTCAGAATCAATCAATGCCTCTTGTTGCAATTTTATTTAAATTGCAAATTCAAATCTCTCTTCACTATTGTATTTTTCTTCTATTTGTTAATGTTATCCTTGCTCTAGAAGGAGAATTCATGAATCAAAACGCCCCACCTGCCAGGAAGACAGACCTCCCCAGAGGTTACTTGCAACACAGTACAGAATAAATCTGGAAACAATCCATTCATGGAAAAGATTTGGAGAAACATCTAAAGAGTTAGTGTTTGCATGTTCAAATTCAGACCACTTCCATTTCACAGCTTGCACCTGATGGGCAGTGTGGCCACATCTAAACATTTTCATTTCAGGAAAGGATAAGTCACCATAAGGAATCCACCAAAACTGCAGTTACTATTAATGCCACAGAACTGGAGACCTGCATCAGGTTCGAGCAGTAAATCCTGAGTGTTGTGGAAGAGACTCCTATATTACCACTCTTTAGTTCAGCCAGTCAAGTCCACAGTGAGAGGCAAAAGAATCTATAGCCTATCACAGACCCTGAGAGCTTTAATTTCTCACCAACTTCATTTAATAGATTAGGTAACAGCAGAGAGAAATGAACCACAAAGGACTTCTTAATAATATACAGCAAGAGTAACTGAAATACAGTCATTCAGTCATTCCTCCAAACCATCTGATGTTTATTGAAGATACGACATGTATGGCACCCACAGAGTTTATAATCTACTAAAGGACAGACTTGTATACATCTAATCATAATATAATAAACACTTTTAAAGTGTGGTTATTGATTGTTGCCTAGGGCTATGGTTACAGCTTTTAATAAGAAAAAAAATCACATTCAAATTAAAACCAAAAACAGCAAAAAATAAGGTACCTAGAAATAAATCTAACAAGAACTGCATAAGCCTTTATAGAGAAAATAGCAAAATATTAAAGTTACCAATGATTTCCTAATTGAATTATTGCATTAAATCAATGTGAATTATATTAAAATCCAAATAGAGCATTTTGTGGAATTTAATTAACTTATCTATTTTACTATCTATTTATCTATCTGGCTAGCTATCTAGTACCACAAGACCAAGAATAATAAGACAATTTTGAAGAATAAAATTGGAGGGAGAAAACTTACCCTATTATATATCAAAATTTACAACATAATTGTAATTAAAATTGTTAGCACAGAGATAAACAAATTGACCAGTAACCAGACTAGCAGTCACAGAAAAAAAGACTCACAAATATATTAAAACTTGATATTATTTAATAAATAATATTACGTTATTATTTAGAGGTGGCATTATTTAATAATATTGAAATAATTACTCATATGGATCAGTACTATAAATGGTGCACAAAAATAATTTCCAGACTATTTCCAGATATTAAACATCTCAATGTAAAAAGCAAACTTTAAAAAAAATTTTCAAAAGAAAATAAGAACATATTTAATAACCAGAATATTGAGAATGTATTAGAAAGATAGACAAAGTATGAACTGTAAGAGCAGAGTGATGCATTAAAGATGACTATGTAAAGCTGAAACTTTTATATAATAAACAAAAGACCTCAAACCATGTTAAAAAGAGATGACATTAACAATGCACTAAAATGACAATGTTTGGTGTTCAGAATATACAAATCTCTCTCCCTCATATCCCATGAATCAATAATAAATACAACGAAGAGACAAAGATCTGAATAGACAATCCACAGAAGAAAAAAGACAAATAGCCAATGAAAAATTAACATGGGCTCCATTTCACTAGAAGTCTGAGAAATAAAAATATAAACAGTAATATATAATACATCATGACCATAAGTATTTTTTTTAAGTTTAAATATGCCAAGTGTTGACAAAAATGCAGAGGAACTAGAATTCTCATACCCTATGGAGGGGAGTGTAAGTTGGTCTATTATTAAAAGTATTATGGAAATATTATGTACAGTAGAAGATGTATAACTTCCATTTATCAAGTAATTCCTCTCTTAAGTACATACTCCTGAAAAACTAAGGAATATTCAGCGAGACATAGCAAAGAATATTTTTTATATCATTGTATGCTATAGTGAAAAATTAGAAACAACCCAAATATCCATCACAGAAGAATGAATAAATACATTGTGGTAAAGCCATATAATGGATTACCATAAGCATCAATGCCAATAACCTAGAGCTACATCTATATCTACACCTGTATCATTACCTATTGGCCTAGATAAATCTCAAAATTTACGTTAAATAAATAAAGTTGCAAATTGAAAATATATTGTGATACTATTCATATGAAATGTAACAACATAGAGAACATATTACTCTACTACATATTTTGTACAATGCACATGTAAAATGAATATATATAGTTTGTAGTTGCATATATATTATTGATAAATGATAAAAAATATTTATGAGGATGGTAAACAAATCCAAAATAGTGATTACCTTTAAAGTAAAAAGGAAAATGATACTGGAAGAACATACAAATGCAGAACCAACTGTAGCTGTGAACAGAGAGCAAGAATAAGAACAAAAGTGCAATTTAAACTTAAAATGGCAAAATAAAAGATTTGTTATAATTAGGTGATAGACATGGGTGTCCATAATATTCTGCATACTTTTCCTTGTATTTTTGAAATAATTCACTGAAATTATTTCATTTGATGACTCAAATTATTAAGAATGTCTAAGCTAAACTGTTGGAGCTTAAACAACTTAATGGGAAGTCCTTGGAGGGTTTTAAATCACAGACAAATAAAGACCTCACTTTCCTCAGGTTAGCAGAAAAAAGGCTTCATTTGTTGTCAATAAATATGATTGGCGCCAACCTATTTTTCAAACTCACATATATGGCTGTCTTTATATCTCCACTTAAATGTTTTATTCTAAATGTACCAAATAGGATTCCTGAACTTCCATCTAAAGTGTGCTGCTCCTGTTTTCTTTGCATTCTCAGATAATGGCAACTCCATCCTCCGAGTTGCTTTAAAAACTTTGGAATCATGCATGACAGTTTTGTTCATTTGCCCTGTCTTCAAATCCTGCTGTCTCTACATCAAAATGCATCCAGGTTCTTAATATTTCTTATCACTTCTATTACTAGTATACCATCCAATCCATTATCTCTCTTGCCTTGATTATTGAAATAACCTCTGAAGGGGTCCCTCTATTTCTATTCTTGATACTGACCTAGAATGATGCTTATGAGACAAGTAAGATAATTTCAACACTTTGCTTGAAAATTCCCAGTACCTCACTGAAGTGAATGTTATGGTGTGTCATTCAGAAGATCTATCTTCAGGAAAAGGACTCTTATTTCCCCAGCTGTTAGGAGTATGGGCTGCTAATAATGTACAGGTGAGTCTCTTTGCAGCAATTACCCTTGGTCAAAAGAAGTAGGCTCATCCGAAGTTGGACTCCCTTCCCAGCGACAGCTCTCATCCAACGACTGGCTAATGCAGAAGTGCAAGGGTCCGGGCTCTTTGCCTCAGTTGGAACAACTCTAAAGGATCAACTTAGCTCTCATATGATTTTCTGAATTTCTGTTGCAATTCCATCTCGGTTCAACTTTTCCCTTTGCTAAATTCCATTTCCTTCACTTCCTTACAGGTTTTGTTACTGAGATACCTCCCAGATCAACCTCCTCCAAATCTCTGCCTATAATTCCCCACATAATTTGCTTTCCTTCTACCCAATTATACTTTTTACTCTCCCCTCACTCCCTCTGTTCCACATCACTGGGCTCCTGTCTGTTTATGGGAGAGACCAGGCACACTCCCACCTCAGAGCATTTACTTCTACCCTGACCAGGAGTATTTCAGAGATAGACTACTCCCCTCAAGACATTTCTCAGCTCTCCATATTCAAAGCCTACCCTTTTCTAAAGACCTAATTTAAAATAGTGACTCTCATTCCACTGCCCCACTCCCATATTCTGTGCCCTCAAGTTTGCTTGATTTTTTTTCCCATATTGTATCATCACCATCTTATACCAATATATCTTATTTTATTTAATGACTATGTTCTCCAACTAGAACATGAACTTCAAGAGCACATGGGCCTTTTTAACATGTTTATTGGAGTATAATTGCTTTACAATGTTGTGTTAGTTTCTGCTGTACAACAAAGTGAATCAGCCATATGTATACATATATCCCCATATCCCCTCCCTCTTGAGCCTCCCTCCTGCCCTCCCTATCCGCCCCTCTAGGTGGTCACAAAGCACCGAGCTGATCTCCCTGTGCTATGCGGCTGCTTCCCTCTAGCTATCTATTTTACATTTGGTAGTGTATACATGTCAATATCACTCTCTCACTTCGTCCCAGCTTACCCTTCCCCCTCCCCGTAGCCTCAAGTCCGTGCTGTGCTCCCAAGGGCCTAGAACATGACCTGAGACAATGAAAGTGCATTCAAGACAGAATTAGAGAGGACAATTTGCATTCAAAGAAACTTCCACGGGATTCTATTTCCTACCCCCAAATGTTTCCTTCTGTCCTCAAATAAGTGGCTCTCTGCAGTAATATCCTTACCCCAAGTTGAACCACTAATACTCCTGAGAAGGTAAGAATTGGCACCCACCTGGGCAAATGGAAGTAAATTTTCAGTAATCATACATCCCTAAATGGCATTTTCCATTTAGTTAAGCTGAATTTTTATAATAAATAAGAATACTATCCTTACTTCCCCAGATTGCGGTGGGGATGGGCGGTGGTAGGGGCAGGGTTGATTTTGAAAGAAGTTCCAGATTACAGCCTTGGGGACAGAAGTTTCGAGTTTATAAAAGTGTAAATAAAGCAAAGATCCAACCTTTGAACAGAATCTCCTTACTAATGTATTGCTTATAGATCACAAGGTCATCCAAACTTACATTGCTGGCTCAGCACTGATTTATATATTTCTTACAAGAAAAGTAAGAAATACAAAAACGTACCACCCAGAGTTTCTTTGATGACATAATATTAATATTCTGCATTTTGAATACATTTAATGCATATCTAAACTGATTTAATAGCCATTATCTCATGTGATAATGAGATACACAAAGCCACTAGTGAAATCAATACGACCAGCCTTACTCCCATATGGCATGCAAGGGACAAACACAAATGCTTTGTTAAATGCCTGCAATCACACTTAATTCATCAAGGACTTTGAATCTTTCTAATAAACATACCGCTCTTTACTGTTTCCTGTAAGAAACTGCTGTGCTGTGAAAAGGGGACTAAGAAAATTCCATGGATAATTACGAATCTGAGATCAAAAGGTGTTTTCAAGTTGCTGTCAGAAAAGATTTGTTAAGAAAATGCAAACTGTAAAAACATTAAAGTACCACCTAGGAAAAAAACATGAGCTCCTGATAGGAAGAAAAAAAGAAAAAGCCTTTCTTGAAAGGAGATAATTTAGTATAAGTATAATTGTAGCTCATTGTACGTTGAAAAATCATTTTCCCTTTGTTTCCCTTTTAAGATACAAGTAACATCAATCACTCAGGAGAAAAGAAGCAGGACAGAATATTTTAAATACCGTAAATTTAATAAAATCCTTAATTGGTATAATTCAGAGTACCCTCTCCTTAGATTTCTTAAAATCTTGTTTTACAATAATTGAAATTTAACCAATATGCAGTTCTGATTGCTTATCTCCATGAACAAGTTATAAAGAGGGTGCGTACAGGATGCCATAACTGCCGGTTGATTAAGTAAAGGGGAAAAAAAAAAAGGCAAACTCAGAGTTAGTGCTCTAGAGAAGAAATAACAGTGGATTGACTAAATTTCATTTTTAATGATTGTGTAGGTAGTGTTTAAGTCATTTCTCAATTACATTCACTCATCTGCTTAAGAAAGGGAAAGCTACAATTTCTTTGCCACAAAGGCACTTCACCAGGTGAGTTTAAGTTTGCAAAATACAATACTCTACAGCATGAGCCAGGTTGAAAGTAAAAGATACCAAGTATTACCTCACCAAATAGTCTGTGATTATTATGGTTATCATTAGGATTGTACGCATGTACAGGAAACGCTTCTTAAGTTTTTGAATAAGTGAATTAATTGATTTAAAAAATTAAGAAACACTGCTTACAGTCTACCCTGGGTATACAGAGACATTCTGTATAAAGATAGAACTAACACTGTAAAGAGAGAAGAGAAACCTATGTTGAACAAGGAAAGGCAAGATTTTACCTGTGCTATTGTGGTTTTTAAACACAGACCACCACATTCTTGGCCAATTAGAAAATTAGTATGCCAACAGGTCCCTAATTTCTTTTTTTTTTTTTTTTTTTTTTTTTTTTTTGTGGTATGCGGGCCTCCCTCTGTTGTGGCCTCTCCCGTTGCGGAGCACAGGCTCCGGACGCGCAGGCTTCGGCAGCCATGGCTCACGGGCCCAGCCGCTCCGCGGCATGTGGGATCCTCCCGGACCGGGGCGCGAACCCGGTTCCCCTGCATCGGCAGGCGGACGCGCAACCATTGCGCCACCAGGGAAGCCCCAAGGTCCCTAATTTCTATCTCAAGTCTAGACCAGCATTCCTCAAACCACTTATAGTAAAGAAAAACTGTTCTTTGTTTTCCCTTTCAAATCCACTACAGTTATTTTTATAAAATACAGTAAGGATGGGTTTCCAAAAAATGAAATTAAAAAAAACCAAAAGCATATAAAACAAAAGCCCTTTTTATTATCACATTCAATTGGCATCAAATTACACTAGCAAATTGCTATAAAATTACTTAAATGCTTTTTCTCAATTTCGGTACTTATTTCATCATGGGCTAGTCATAGTTTGCAGGCTGACAACCATCGGAGGAACACCTACCGAGCCCCACTAATAATATAATGCTCACAGGTCATGAGGAGGTTGTTAATAACAATGGTTAAGGGTTATGGAATGCTCACTATATGTGAGGTACTGTGCTAAATTATTGTTATGTATTATCTTGTTTAATCCCCACAACATTCCTCTGAAGTCTTTATAAATTTTAGCCCCATTGAACAGATGAAGAAACTAAGACCTAGTCTTTTTTGAATTTTATTTTATTTTTTTATACAGCAGGTTCTTATTAGTTATCCATTTTTCACATATTAGTGTATATATGTCAATCCCTATCTCCCAATTCAGAGTCTTAACAAGAATCCTGCTAAGTCAATTTAGTGAGAATCCCCCTACCTTTGATATCTGATACCCTTAGTATACGATCAAGTTCTTCATCCTCAACATTTGATGTTAAGCCCTTGGCCTGCCTGTAGCAAAATCCCATTGGGTCAATTTGGCCAGAATCCCCCTGCCTTTGATGCCTCTTCTTAGTAATTTTCCATCCACTGATCTCTCACCCTGTTCCTTGGCTATCAATCACTACCTGTCTTTGCTATAGTCAAAGTTGAGCCTGGTTTCTCTTCCGTATTGCAATACCACTATTTCAGTAGTCTTGAAGATGTCCTTACCATTTTGACAAGTGTTCAGTTATAGTGCTGTGATTCAGACAGGATCAGGTTCATGAGTGGACCCCTGGACCTCCCACCCAAAACTCCAAGTGTGCATCTTTGAAGCCTGTGCCTTTGCTCATGACTGATTAATAAGGGATCCACGGGTAAGTCCAACTCCTAGCCAGTGCTCTGGATGACAGCCTGTTGAAGCACAGTAAAGTCAAATTTTGACTCTTAAGATTCTGAGTATACTGTGGAGGCTGGGTTAGAGTGGGTCCCAGACTTCTCTATTCACAAGGTACAGTTAGTTAAGAACATGGGAGCTTCTCGGTAGACTGAAAGGACCCACTTCACAAACTTCTGAGAACTCTGTGCTCTGCCACTAAAGCACTAACTCTGTTCACTTCCTTTCTTGTTGGTATGATCTTACTAAGGATAATTTGAAACTTGAATGTGTTCCCCAAACTGGCTTCTCTAAGACCTCTTTTTTTTTTTGCGGTACGCGGACCTCTCACTGTTGTGGCCTCTCCCGTTGCGGAGCACAGGCTCCGGACGCACAGGCTCAGCGGCCATGGCTCATGGGCCTAGCCGC
>NC_041233.1:61656664-61664207 GCF_002837175.3 Physeter macrocephalus
TTTTTTTTTTGCGGTACGCGGACCTCTCACTGTTGTGGCCTCTCCCGTTGCGGAGCACAGGCTCCGGACGCACAGGCTCAGCGGCCATGGCTCATGGGCCTAGCCGCTCTGTGGAATGTGGGATCTTCCCGGACTGGGGCACGAACCCGTGTCCCCTGCATCGGCAGGTGGACTCTCAACCACTGCGCCACCAGGGAAGCCCTAAGACCTCTTCCCCCGTTCATTGCTGCTTTTCCTCCTTCCTCCTTTTATTGCCTTTGACCATACCTTCAGCTGCCATGAATGCTTTGATATGTCCCGCTTCAAACTTCTCCCTCCTACATGCTTCTGTCCACCCTGCCAGGCCTTTCCCTTCCCACTCTAGCCCTCAACTCCCTACCGTCACTTGAATTTTAGGTGCCTGTCCCTACCAGGAGCTCTCAGGGGACTCAGGGATACCTAAAGTGACTACATATCAGAGAAAAAACATATGAACTCTCCTCCACAAATATTGGTAAAAACCTTTAGCCCTAACATTGAGCAGGCAACCTTAACTTGTTCCACCTCTCAGAAACACAATTTTGATGAAAACAGGACTTGGGGCAGAGATGACAGCCAACCATTGTTTTTTACTTTATTTATATTTTATTATTTTACCAGTGAGTTTTATATTATTGTGTTTATCTGACTCATGGCTAAAATTTTACAATAAAAGCTATTAGATCTCTATTTGTATCTGTATGTATGTTTGTGTATGTATGTTTATATGTTGAGTATATGTGACATTTGTCTACCTTTGGATGGTAATACTACATTAATTTATAAAATCCTGTAGAGGAGTTCTATTCTGATTGGCTTGGAGATAAATATGCACTTACATAAATTATATATTCTTAAGACCCCAAGAAATATAGAAACTAACCCAAATGTTTTTCAAGTTTATGTAATTTGAATAAATCTTTGGCAAATAAGACTAGTTTAATATTGTTGGTTTAATAAAACTATGACAGGTTCTCAGGGTACAAGCTTCTGATGGAATTGCTTACTAACTTTGAGACCATATCATTGACTAAGAATTTTCAAAACTCTAGTAGGGAAGCTGATGGGTTCATGAAACTGCTAAACCAATATCAACCAGAAAAAAATTAATTATATGAGACTTAATAAACTGATAAAAATGGCTATGATTTCTTTATGGATCTTGGTTGGAACATTACTGGTTCTTTATTGTTCTATATTCTCTATATAAGTAATCCCTTTCTCATTTCTCTTAACTACCAATAGTTCACAAAAATAAGGAGATTATATTTTTTGTAGAAAGAAATTAAACTTTTTTCTCCCTGCTTGATCCCTCAGAATCCAGAAATTCTTATTGAGGGTTCTCATTTTCATGGCAACATAATGATTTACATAAGTTCAATAGGAGTATGTTCTCCTTGTAACAGAACATAACTGGAAAGATTGGTTATATAACCAAGGCTTTGACTGGAACGCCATATTTGAGAATGATGATTCACTGAATCGAATATGACTAGGCACTTTTAAGGAATTAAGGCTGATTTTGTGGAGTCAGTGCTTACAAACCCTCTTAGCAAAACTGCTTAGAGTCTGGCTTATAGGGTTCCCAGATTTACAAGTGAGCAAAGAAAATCACTTTCTGATTAGACCCAGGAAACTTAGGATATTTTAGGGGCCTCTAGAAGAGAGAAACTCACCAAAATCCATAGCTACTGCAGGTGAAATCTGCCTTTTTCTTCCTAGACTCCAGAGGCTTTTAAGTTTAATCTGAGATTCTTTATGAAAAGTTCCAACAAAGCAAACAGTCTATGTGGTCAAGGTCAATTATCATTCTTAACTGCACTTATGTATCAATCCACATCTAACGAGGTCTGTATGATCAGACCACATCAAGTGAGACCAGACTTATCTTGTAAATAAAAATCATCTTTGTTTGATTACCTTTGGTCAAAAGGGGGGGTCTGTAGAGATATATTTCATGTTTCAATAGAAAACTACAGCACATTTTTGCAGCTTATTAGTTTTTACTCCTTATAATTGTCTTTGAGCTATTTTCACCTCTTGGTAAACTACATTTTCCTTTTATTGGTTATCTACCTGTAAATTGGGCTGGTCCTAGCATCTTGCACACTTTGTCAGTCATTAACAAATTCTCAATTCTTCTAGTTTCCTTTAATATCTGGTTACAACTCTTCAAATTAACATTTTCAATTTTTCTCCCACTTTCCTGACTTGGCATCAATGAGAACTAAAACCTAACTTCCCATATCCTTACTGGGACTCTCACTTGTAGCTGATATTCCTCCCAAGATCTAAATAAGCCCTGCAAGCTAAAGCTGGACAACTAGATGGAAACTTCAAAGAACTCATCACCACAACCATCAAGTATGGGCAAACTTCCTGCTTGCTGTACTGTATGGATCACTGAAGAAGTCCACTGGAACACCTGCATCTTCCACGCTCTGCTCCAGGGAAGAAAACATGACTGTGACACTGATGTCTATGCCATCACCAAAGGCATTCAAACTGCAAACCAGGAAATCAATCTTATTGATGCTTTTGTCCTCATTCCACCATCTAAAGACACTTCCAACCCAACATCTAGAAACCTTCTCAACTGGCTGCCCCTACAGACTCAGAAACTGGGTTTACAGTCTTTTCCAGTCATTAGTCTTTGTTTTTATTTTGTTTTCATAGAAGTCCTAATTAAATGCCTAATGGGTCACACCATCCAGCAAATATCCTCCACTACCAAGTCTCAACAGATGTTTCAGCTGATCCGTAGTAAACAAAAGATGACTCAACATGATATGGACATTTGTTCAGAGGAAAGAAAAATACCTCTTCTTTTATTAAACAAAAGGAGGGACTCACAAAGACTCTCTCTTTGACCAAAACTTTCCTTGGGCTCCTCTGAGCACTCTTCTCCAGTCGGCCTTATCCTTGGCCTGCCTAGCTCAGTCATGCAAGAATCCTACTAAGTCAGTTTAACAAGATCCCACTCTACCCTTAATATCAGATCAAGCTCCTCATTCCTTACCTTTGATGTCTAAGTTCTTGGCCCACTTTTAGTAAGAACCCTGTTAGTTTGGTTTAGCAAAAATCCCTTAACCTTGTCTCCTCTTAGTAGTTTTTCATCCACGGACCCTCTCACACTGCTCTTTAGCTATAAATCCCCAGCTGTCTTTGCTGTGTTTGGAGTGAGTATGATCTCTTTACCCTATTGCAATAGTTTTGAAGAAAGTCTGCCTTCTTGTTTGAACAATTACCAGCATAATTTTTTCTTTCATAAAGGCAAGCCCTCCTTAACCACAAAACTCACAAACAGCCTTGCTAGAAAGAATAAGAAAGGTAGAATGTGTATTTTAGGTAAACCACAGAAGAGACCATTTAAATAGCCTACATAGGGCTTCTCTGCTAGCGCAGTGGTTGAGAATCACCTGCTGATGCAGGGGACACGGGTTCGTGCCCCGGTCCGGGAAGATCCCACATGCCGCGGAGCGGCTGGGCCCGTGAGCCATGGCCGCTAAGCCTGCGCGTCCGGAGCCTGTGCTCCGCAACGGGAGAGGCCACAACAGTGAGAGGCCCGCGTACCACCAAAAAAAAAAAAAAAAAAAAAAAAAAAAAGGCCTACATAATTGTTTCTCAAATAGCCTACATAATAGTTCCCATAATTGCAATCAGGGACTATTTTCCTAATTTTGTTATAAGTAATATACGGTAGTGGTTTATGAGCATAAGCAGTTGAGACAAACTGTTTGAATCCTGGTCACTTACTAGCTCTAGGACTCTGAGCAATTAGAGAGCACCACTATTCTTCATTCATCCATAAAATGGGAGTGTAATACTCACCTCAGAAGATTGTTGCATGTATTAGACGTTAACATGTGTAAAGAATGTACAAAATTGCCTGTCACAGGGTAAATGTTTAAGTGTTATTTTTATTCTTGTCTTACTCCTATTCCACTAAGGGTTTTAAATATTGGATAAGAAATTTTATACTCTTGAAAAGTATTTTTATTGCTGTGTAAAATCTTGCTTAATCCCACATGGATTAGGTTAACAACTGGGTTGGTTAACCCAACTGGATTGGAATAAGATAGGATATGTTTTTTGGGACAGGTATCCAGCACCCTATGCTTGGTATATACTGCAAGAAAGGAGTTTTTTTAGAGTCTCATGATAACATGAAGTCCTCCAAGGCAGCTCAAAATATCTTCTATTTCTCATCATCCAGGAACATTACTGATGAGTTCTCAGGTGCTCTGACGAGCGTCAATGATGTTTTATACTTCTGCTGAATCATTTTTTAGGGCTTGGCTAAGGAAAGTATTTTTACAAAATTCTTGATTTTTACTTTGTATAAACACAGACATTTTCCCATTTGCAGTGAATACTCCCATAAAGAAAACCAAGTTTCAGAAAAGAAAGCTTGGTTTGAATCATTTTATTAAGATGATGGTCCTTTAAACATTTCATAGTACATTTTAGCTTTTGGTAACATTGCTTAATTTTCTAACTAGAGGTGCAATTTGCACTTCAACATCCCTGTCAATTATGGGTGAGAGGAAAATATGTCCACATAATTACCACTGACCATGAAATAACTTAATTCACACAAATAGGTATCTTTTAGGTATTTTTCTTCCTTGTCATTACAGAGTTACATGAATAATAAAGTTGTAAAGGTTAAGAAGAAAACTGTCTTCACCCAAAAACTTTCCAGATATTTTCTGAGATTCTACCTATTCTGTTAAGGGAAAAAGAGGAAGTCAGGAAGTTTGTCAAGTTTCTGTGCTGCTTAACCAAATGAATGCATGACACGTTCTATCATTTTGGTGGCCAGAGACACATCTCATGATGTCCCATGTAATGAGAAGTATTTCAAGTACACTTGGCACCTTTTGTGAGAAGGAAGTGAAGCCCTATTTTCCATGGTAACTGTTCCTACTTTTCTTAAGATATTTTTGACAAAAGGAAGAAATTGGCTTCACATTTTAAAATTCTTTGTGAACTAGTACCACAAGTTCATATAGGTAGCCTTATGCTTTCTGACTCATATTCCAATATACAGATGAATTTTTCTACCTCTAGTAAAGAACTGATCAGGGGAGACCTTATTTCAGAATTAGTTGTGTCTTTTCTGTTTTCCAACCTGATACTAATCTCCTGGGTGGCAGAAACCACCTTTCCTTTATCTTTGTATCATCCACATTATCAAAGCCTTTTGCTTTGTGCCCAGAGTCAATATTTGTTTTTAATTTAGTTGATTATTGTTTATCTCTAAGACCAGAAATAGTGTGTTTATTTAGGGGAAATGGGGCTTTAATGACTTAAAATCTTCAGATAAAATGTAAGATATTTTGCCATTCTAATCATCATGGATCTGAGACTAGAGCTACACAGAGAAGACTTTAACATACTTAAACACAAGAAATAATGTTTCTTCAACCCCAAATGCCAACATTTTGCAAACTGTGTCCCAAAACTCACCATAGAAACATGTTTTCTTTTTCCTAAGACCAATTTAAAGGAGGAAGAATACTGTTCAGCTTCAATAATGAAAATGGATAGAATTTGTCCTAAAGTCAAGCTGAGGGCTTCCCTGGTGGCCCAGTGGTTGAGAGTCCGCCTGCCGATACAGGGCACACGGGTTCGTGCCCCAGTCTGGGAGGATCACACATGCCGCGGAGCGGCTGATCCCATTAGCCATGGCCGCTGAGCCTGCGCATCCGGATCCTGCGCTCCACAACGGGAGAGGCCACAGCAGTGAGAGGCCCGCGTACCGCAAAAAAAAAAAAAAAAAAAAAAAAAGTCAAGCTGAAATTGTTTTTAAGGTTTGTATGACCGTAATTACCCTGTGGCTTAATGTTTTCAATGTAGTCTATAAAACATAAAAGGAAATAAAATAACCCCCCCTTAAATGATTATGCCTTCTGACTATGGGGGGGGGAGGCATTATTTTTAAAAATCATTTCCTCTTTAGATTACTAAACAGAACAGCTAATTGGAAGGACTTCTCCTAAAAAGAAATATGGCAATCTTCTGATGGCTTCCTAATTAAATTTAAAACGTAAAAATAGAAAAAGGTAGGAAGATGGCGGAAGAGTAAGACACGGAGATCACCTTCCTCCCCACAAATACATCAGAAATACATCTACACGTGGAACTGCTCCTACAGAGCACATACTAAACGCTGGCAGAAGACCTCAGACCTCCCAAAAGGCAAGAAACTCCCCACGTACCTGGGTAGGGCAAAAGAAAAAAGAAACAACAGAGACAAAGAATAGGGACGGGACCTGCACCAGTGGGAGGGAGCCGTGAAGGAGGAAAGGTTCCCACACACTAGAAGCCCCTTCGCGGGCGGAGACTGCGGGTGGCGGAGGGGGGAAGCTTCGGAGCCATAGAGGAGAGCTCAGCAACAGGGTGCGGAGGGCAAAGCGGAGAGATTCCCTCACAGAGGATCGGGGCCGACCAGCACTCACCAGCCCGAGACGCTTGTCTGCTCACCCGCCGGTGCGGGCAGGGGCTGGGAGCTGAGGCTCGGGCTTCGGTCGCAGGGAGAGGTCTGGGTTTGTCCGGCGTGAACACAGCCTGAAGGGGCTAGTGCACCACGGCTAGCTAGGAGGGAGTCCGGGAGAAGTCTGGACCTGCCAAAGAGGCAAGAGACTTTTTCTTGCCTCTTTGTTTCCTGGTGCGCAAGGAGAGGGATTAAGAACGCTGCTTAAAGGAGCTCCAGAGACGGGCATGAGACGCTAAGGCCGCTGCTGCCGCAAACAAGAAGCCTGTGTGCGAGCACAGGTCACTCTCCACACCTCCTCTCCCGGGAGCCTGTGCAGCCCGCCACTGCCAGGGTCCCGGGATCCAGGGACAACTTGCCCGGGAGAACGCAGGGCGCGCCTCACGTTGGTGCAACGTCATGCTGGTCTCTGTCGCCGCAGGCTCGCCCCACGCTCTGTACCCCTCCCTCAATCTGGCCTGAGTGAGCCAGAGCCCCCGAATCAGCTGCTCCTTTAACCCCGTCCTGTATGAGTGAAGAACAGATGCCCTCGGGCGACCTACACACAGAGGCGGGGGCCAAATCCAAAGCTGAACCCCGGGAGCTGTGCGAACAAAGAAGAGAAAGGGAAATTTCTCCCAGCAGCCTCAGGAGCAGCAGATTAAACCTCCACAATCAACTTGATGTACCCTGCATCAGTGGAAAACATGAATAGACAATGAATCATCCCAAATTGAGGAGGTGGACGTTGAGAGCAAGATATATTATTTTTTCCCCTTTTCCTCTTTTTGTGAGTGTGTATGTGTATGCTTCTGTGTGAGATTTCGTCTGTATAGCTCTGCTTCCACCATTTGTCCTAGGTTTCTGTCCATCCGTATTTTTTTTTAACTTAAAAAAAATTTCTTTTCTTAATAATTATTTTTTATTTTCATAATTTTATTTTATCTTACTTTATTTTATTTTATCCTCTTTCTTTCTTTCTTTCTACTTTTTCTCCCTTTTATTCTGAGCCATGTGGATGAAAGGCTCTTGGTGCTGCAGCCAGGC
>NC_041233.1:61664352-61666580 GCF_002837175.3 Physeter macrocephalus
TTCAGGACACTGGTCCACAAGAGACCTCCCAGCTTCACATAATATCAAATGGCGAAAATCTCCCAGAGATCTCCATCTCAACACCAACACGCAGCTTCACTCAACGACCAGCAAGCTACAGTGCTGGACACCCTATGCCAAACAACTAGCAAGACAGGAACACAACCTCACCCATTAGCAGAGAGGCTGCCTAAAATCATAACAAGGCCACAGACGCCCCAAAACACACCACCACATGTGGACCTGCCCACCAGAAAGGCAAGATCCAGCCTCATCCACCAGAACACAGGCACTAGTCCCCTCCACCAGGAACCCTACACAACCCACTGAACCAACTTTAGCCACTGGGGAGAGACACCAAAAACAACGGGAACTACGAACCTGCAGCCTGAAAAAAGGAGACCCCAAACACAGTAAGATAAGCAAAATGAACGGATAAGTGACCTGGAAGATACAATAGTGGAAATAACTACTGCAGAGCAGAATAAAGAAAAAAGAATGAAAAGAACTGAGGACAGTCTCAGAGACCTCTGGGACAACATTAAATGCACCAACATTCGAATTATAGGGGTCCCAGAAGAAGAAGAGAAAAAGAAAGGGACTGAGAAAATATTTGAAGAGATTATAGTTGAAAACTTCCCTAATATAGGAAAGGAAATAGTCAATCAAGTCCAGGAAGCACAGAGAGTCCCATACAGGATAAACCCAAGGATAAACACGCCAAGACACATAATAATCAAACTGTCAAAAATTAAATACAAAGAAAACATATTAAAAGCAGCAAGGGAAAAACAACAAATAACACACAAAGGAATCCCCATAAGGTTAACATCGGATCTTTCAGCAGAAACTCTCCAAGCCAGAAGGGAGTGGCAGGACATATTTAAAGTGATGAAGGAAAAAAACCTACAACCAAGATTACTCTACCCAGCAAGGATCTCATTCAGATTTGATGGAGAAATTAAAACCTTTACAGACAAGCAAAAGCTGAGAGAGTTCAGCACCACCAAACCAGCTTTACAACAAATGCTAAAGGAACTTCTCAAGGCAAGAAACACAAGAGAAGGAAAAGACCTACAAGAACAAACTTGAAACAATTAAGTAAATGGTAATAGGAACATACGTATCAATAATTACCTTAAATGTAACTGGATTAAATGCTCCCACCAAAACCAGGACTGGCTGAATGGATACAAAAACAAGATCCATATATATGCTGTCTACAAGAGACCCACTTCAGACCTAGGGACACATACAGACTGAAAGTGAGGGGATGGAAAAAGATATTCTATGCAAATGGAAATCAGAAGAAAGGTGGAGTAGCAATTCTCATATCAGACAAAATAGACTTTAAAATAAAGACTATTACAAGAGACAGTGGAGACATGACGATCCAAAACCAATGGGATGCAGCAAAAGCAGTTCTAAGAGGGAAGTTTATAGCAGTACAATCCTACCTTAAGAAACAGGAAACATGTCGAATAAACAACCTAACCTTGCACCTAAAGCAATTAGAGAAAAGAGAACAAAAATCCCCAAAGTTAGCAGAAGGAAAGAAATCATAAAGATCAAATCCAAAATAAATGAAAAAGAAATAAAGGAAACCATAGCAACGATCAATAAAACTAAAATCTGTTTTTTTCAGAAGATAAACAAAATTGATAAACCACTAGCCAGACTCATCAAGAAAAAAAGGGAGAAGACTCAAATCAATAGAATTAGAAATGAAAAAGGAGATGTAACAACTGACACAACTGCAGAAATACAAAAGATCATGAGAGATTACTACAAGCAACTGTATGCCAATAAAATGGAAAACCTGGAAGAAATGGACAACTTCTTAGAAATGCACAACCTGCCAAGACTGTATCAGGAAGAAAGAGAAAATATGAACAGACCAATCACAAGCACTGAAATTGAAACTGTGATTTATAATCTTCCAACAAACAAAAGCCCAGGACCAGACGGCTTCACAGGCGAATTCCAACAAACATTTACAGAAGAGCTAACACCTATCCTTCTCAAACCCTTCCAAAATACAGCAGAGGGAGGAACACTCCCAAACTCATTTTACGAGGCCACCATCACCCTGATACCAAAACCAGACAAAGATGTCAGAAAGAAAGAAAACTACAGGGCAATATCACTGATGAACATAGATGCAAAAATCCTCAACAAAATACTAGCAAACAGAATCCAACAGCACATTAAAAGGATCATACACCATG
>NC_041233.1:61666910-61682361 GCF_002837175.3 Physeter macrocephalus
CTAAGATCAGGAACAAGACAAGGTTGCCCACTCTCACCACTCTTATTCAACATAGTTTTGGAAGTTTTAGCCACAGCAATCAGAGAAGAAAAAGAAATAAAAGGAATCCAAATCTGAAAAGAAGAAGTAAAGCTGTCAGTGTTTGCAGATGACATACTATACTTAGAGAATCCTAAAGATGTTACCAGAAAACTACTAGAGTTAATCAATGAATTTTGTAAAGTAGCAGGCAAACTACCAATGGCATTTTTCACAGAACTAGAACAAAAAATATCACAATTGGTATGGAAACACAAAAGACCCCGAAGAGCCAAAGCAATCTTGAGAATGAAAAACGAAGCTGGAGGAATCGGGCTCCCTGACTTCAGACTATAGTACAAAGCTAGAGTAATCAAGACAGTATGGTACTGGCACAAGAACAGAAATATAGATCAATGGGACAGGATAGAAAGCCCAGAGACAAACCCACGCACATATGGTCACCTTATCTTTGATAAAGGAGGCAAGAATATACAGTGGAGAAAAGACAGCCTCTTCAATAAGTGGTGCTGGGAAAACTGGACAGGTACATGTAAAAGTATGAGATTAGAACAGTCCCTAACACCATACACAAAAATAAGCTCAAAATTGATTAAAGACCTGAAGGTAAGGCCAGAAACTATCAAACTCTTAAAGGAAAACATAGGCAGAACACTCTATGACACAAATCACAGCAAGATCCTTTTTGACTCACCTCCGAGAGAAACGGAAATAAAAACAAAAATAAACAAATGGGACCTAATGAAACTTAAAATTCCATTTCTCCTTAATAGTCTTGGTATCATGTGGCTCTGATCACTGAAGAGTCTAGGCTTCAAAAGATAATTTGGTGTTTGGGTTTCTCCACTGTGTTAATAGGCAGACACTCAGAATTTTGTATATCCTGTATTACAATTAAGGGGAAGCTCAAGGGCCTGAAAGCTATCACCAGGTAGCTCTGGAAGAAAATAATAAACATCAAATCTTGAAAGTTGTGACTCCAGATCTTGGATGGCTAAGTGAGGAACCCAGAATAATTCCTTGTAATTGTAATTAATTTCCCAAGGAAAAACAAATCAGAGGTCTTATGTGACTAAGGAAAGATTGAAAGAGTTACAGACTGTCAGGGTTTAATGCTAAGTGACTATAACAGTGATGATTCTCTCAAAACTGACTTCAGGAGGTGCTTGAATGTCAGTTTGTATTCTGTATTCCCCTTCCTTTGCCTGATTGCAAAGTAATTGAAAGCATGGCTTAAATATGTTTAATCTTCCACAGATCATCTCAATAAATCTGTTTTGGAACAAGGACAGTAGAAGCTAATTTTGTTCTTTTTTGAAATCTTATGCAACAGTGAAATCCCTCTTACATGGTTGATGAGGTGTTAAAGTCAGCATTTAAGATAAAAATTGCATATTATCAAAAATATCCTTGAAAACCCCTAAAATTGCCAAGAAATGACCCTGTATAGTCCTTTGTATGTATATTGATGCTGTATTTAAAGGAGCACATTTATAAAACAGAATTTTACAGTCTTTCTAATATACCACTGTAATATGATGATATAACGTGATATTACTCAGCCATAAAAAGAAACGAAATTGAGTTATTTGTAGTGAGGTGGATGGACCTAGAGTCTGTCATACAGAGTGAAGTAAGTCAGAAAGAGAAAAACAAATACCGTATGCTAACACATATATATGGAATCTAAGACAAAAAAAATGTCATGAAGAACCTAGGGGTAAGACGGGAATGGAGATGCAGACCTACTGGAGAATGTACTTGAGGATGTGGGGAGGGGGAGGGCAGGCTGTGACAAAGTGAGAGAGTAGCATGGACATATATACACTACCAAACGTAGAATAGATAGCTAGTGGGAAGCAGCCACATAGCACAGGGAGATCAGCTCGGTGCTTTGTGCCCACCTAGAGGGGTGGGATAGGGAGGGTGGGAGGGAGGGCGACACAAGAGGGAAGAGATATGGGAACATGTGTATATGTATAACTGACTCATTTTGACATATAGCAGAAACTAACACAGCATTGTAAAGCAATTATACTCCAATAAAGATGTAAAAAAAAAATTGAAAATAAATAGTTCAGTGGATTTCTTTAATCCACTGAAGGAGGAGGAGAATTGAAATATCTAGTTTCTAATGTGTTCTCCCTGATATTTAAGATTTAACCCACATCAAAATGACTTCCTTTGGTTAAGGCTTTATGCAGGTATATATGTACCATAAACCATCAACAATAAAGCTTGTCTTTGTGCTACAGACTATATGATAGGAAGCACAGATTTTTCTGAGTTAGCCAAAGAACCTACCAATTCCTAATCTCTGCCTTAAGAGACCATTTTCATGAGTCTGAGTAACCCTGGCACACTCAAAATTGGGCTGGTTTCTGGTTATACTTTCTGGTTACGCTACTGTAACACATAAGTAGGCTACAGCACAGATACCTATGGAAATAAAGAGGCTTTTGTCCCCTTCAATACAGAAATAAGAAACCAGAGTCTATAATACCAGCAGTGGATTAGGATGTACTAGACCCACTTCACCCAAAGATCTTGGAAATATCAGCACATGTTGGAAAGAGGGCAGAGTTATTGGCACAGTAAGATAAAGGAAATGGAGTTTTTGTTTTTGTTTTATTATATCTACCTGTGTATGCAGCTAATAAGGTAATATTTTCCTTTACTACAAAACCTTGATTTCCTTGGCAATGAACTTGCCCCTTGAGCTGATCTTCATCAAGTCAGTAGTATACAAGGTATTAAAAATGTCATGCGAATAGTAAAGGTTCTAAAATCTATTGCCCAAGACCACTTAGCCAAAATTTGTAGCCCTTCTGTCCATACACTCCTGTACAATAATGTATCAGAGTTCTCTCTACCATATTCAATCCTCATTTTATAAATATTTATTGAGCACCTACTCTGTAGCAAACACTATGTGAAACACAGGGAATGAAATGCTCTTTACTTTTTAGTTGCTCAGAATCTCCTGGTAACACATCTAAGAAAAATTAATAATTGTGGTAATAGAAAGCTGTCATAATAGAAGCACATATTAGGGAGTAGTCCATTCTTGGCTGGAAATCCATGGAAGACTGCAACAGCAGGAAGCTTTTCTGGGACTACAAACAGGAAAAAAAAAGGGCTTCCCTGGTGGCGCAGTGGTTGCGCGTCCGCCTGCCGATGCAGGGGAACCGGGTTCGCGCCCCGGTCTGGGAGGATCCCGCATGCCGCGGAGCGGCTGGGCCCGTGAGCCATGGCCGCTGAGCCTGCGCGTCCGGAGCCTGTGCTCCGCAACGGGAGAGGCCACAACAGAGGGAGGCCCGTATACCACAAAAAAAAAAAAAAAATGTAAGTATTTACAAATTGAAGAAGAGATGAGAGGAGGGTCCAAGCCGCCTAATAATTTAACTCTGCAGCTTATAGCCATCCATGACTCCCTAGTGCTATTAAGATAAACTTTAAATTCTTTATTAATAAGGTCTTCATGGTGTGTATTATTTGACATCAAATGAACTATCCAGCATCATGACTAAATTTTATCCACTAGATTTTTAGAATATGCACTTAATAAGTATTTATTATGCTTCCACCATGAGCCAAGCATTGTGTTAGGCCCTAGGAGCACAACTGTGAATCAAAGAGCCATACTCACTACCATCATGGCATTTAAAGTCTAGTGGGGGACAAAGATAATGAGCAAGTGTACTAATAACCAAATACAATTATGGCATTTAGTAGGCATTCTGAAATAAAGAAGGTGTGGTAACAGAATAATGAAGCAGGTGTTAGTATAGGGATGAAGATATAGCTCGCTGAGGAAGCAATATCTAAGCAAACATCTGAAGTTTAAGAAGGCACTTGCCTTGCTAAGACCCGAAAAAATCTTTCCAGGCTTAGGGAACTTTTGATGCAAAGGTTATGAGATGGAAAATAATTTATTGTATCCAGAAAAATAATCATATCAGGAGGGAAGGAGGGGCTCAATGAGACAGAGCTTTGTAGGAGAGCATGGATTTTATTCAACACACAAATAATATACACCGTACTCTCTTTCTCACAGAAAGCTTTTGCACAGGTGGTCCTCTCTGCCTGACCTATCCAACTGCCTTCTTCGGGATAAGTGTTAATTAGTCATTGATATCAGAGACGGGGTCTGAATTCACTTTTGCATCCTCAGGGATGGCTTTTGAGGATCGAAAAAAAAGAATAGAAATATAGAGAACATCGTTTTGCTTAATAAGACTTTTGATACGTTGTGGAACCATTTCTTCTATATTTCTATGAGAACATAGCAAATTATAATACGATCTGATGCAATCGTTGAGAATGAACTCAAGTTTGAGGAAGGAACCTACCTGCCTCCTTTAGAATTACCAAAGTCTAATTCATTACTTTTTGCACTCAGTATTTTTAAATCAATTCTATTTTTGCCTTGCTTTACCCCATTCCTTTGGCAAAATATCTTTTTTAGTTTCATAGTATGAAAAAAATGACCAATTTTGCATTAAGATATTGAAGGACACTACTGATGAAGATAAAATTATAGTGAACACTCAGACCCTCTCTCCTTTGTGAAGATGACTGTTTTTTAATTATTAATGGGGTCACTGATATATAGAGTGTAATGTACAGGATGCATGTTACCATCTAATGGTATACTGCTAAGTCATGACACTTGTTAACAACGGGAAAGCGGCTATTGTTGTTGGCATTGTCAAGGATATGCTTAACACACTCCACAAGGAATTTCTCGGCTACAAGAGGACTTTTCACAGGGCCCGTTTCCAGTAATAATTGGTGAACAGAAGCATCATCCTCTCTCAATACAGATAACTCCAATTGTTCAAAGGAAAAACGAGCCAGTTACCATGAGTAATGACTAATTAGGAAAATTTTGACAAGGGTATAATTTCAATTGCAGATTCTCAGCACTGAGATAATTTCATGCTTTAAAGTGAAAATCATTTGGTGAAAAGTTAATTCAAATCTAAACTTTATTTTTGTAGGAGGCAAGTAAAATTGATTTGACATTGGCTAATGGTTTTATAAGAAGCAATCAAGATGAGAGGCCTTTAGGGCAAATTTTTAAAATCCCTCATTTTTGCTAAGTGATATCTAGGTAGCATCAGAAACACTTTAGCAGCTATAGATATATATTAAAAATAAATAACTAATCTCCGCTATGTGGTGGGTGTGTGAAAAAGAAACCTGCATTTATTTAACCATATATACTGTTTCATAAGCAAAACACCTGTAAACTTATGTATGTAGCATGTATTTTAACATTTCAATTTGCCACATTTAAGACAGTCTTTGAAATTCTTAAGTGTGAGATAGATGGACCTTGACAAAATTTCGCATCCAAAGTAACATCAAATTTTATACAAATTCACCACTTCTTGAGACCCTGAAATGGAACTGTATTTTTTAAAATTGATCTGGAGAATGTAATTCTTCTCTCTTTCATAGTAACTATTTCTCAGTAGTAAACACATCTTTTTAAATCCTTTAATGCAATAAGAATTTTGATGTATACTAAAAAAAAAAATTCACAATTCTACAATGTGATTCATTTCCTATGTTGTAAAAGATCCAGTAAGGAGTAATCAACTAAGTAAACAAAGGTTATAAGATCAGTTCATGTACTGATGGAGCATATGAGTCAGCAAACATTTTCTGTAAAGGTTAGATAGTAAATACTTTTGTCTCTGCAGGCCATACGGTCTCCATCATAACTATTCAACACTGCTGTTACAGTTCAAAAGCAGCTATAGATAGTATGTAAAGTAAAGGGATGTGTCTGTGTTCCAGTAAAAATTTATCTACAAAAACATGACATGAGCTGACTTTGGCCCATGGGCTATATTTTGCTTACTTCTGCTATACAGGAATAAGAAGAAGTTCATATTAAATATGTTTTAAATACAATTTTTATCATCATATTGAAACCATCAGCTTTTATTCAAGCTTTAGAAAGCCAGATATTAAATGATATTCCATAGCAAGATTTCATATAGTATATATATATATGTATATATATAATCCTCCACCTCCATTCATGCAGCATGTATGCTGATGGTCCCACAAGCCGCCATCCCAACCTCCATTCGGTTGCCAGAATCATCTGTGATAAATGAACATCTAATCATATTTTCTTTTCTCTCCTGTTTAAAGCTTCCAAAGCTTCCTGATATGATTAGGACAAAATCTAAAGTTAAGGCCTCCTGCAAAGTCTTAGCTTGATTTTGCCTGTCCAGTTTGGTACCACCACTCTCCTCTCTTTCAAGTCATCACGTTCCTTTCGCTTAAGGACATTTGCACATACGGTTTACTTTGCTTGGAATTCTGTGCTTAATAATTGTCTCCCCATCAGATTCAATGAAGGGAGGAGGAAAAGTGTGTTTCAGCACTTAACCCAAAGTTGACATACAGTAGATCATTGATATAATAAGTGATCAATAAGTATACATGAGGCATGAAAGATTTAATTAATTAATGAGCTCTTACAAGGTATCTTTACACATGTGATCCAGTGATGGAAACGGGGCAAAACCATTCATATTGCTTTATCAAGAGTTAACTGTAAGTATATTATTGTTTCTTAGTCTATAACTTTTTCTATAAAACCTCTAAGAGCCCTTTTCCCTCTTCCTGCCCATGTAGTATTTCAATCAACTCTCATTGAATCCAATGGATTAGGTAACATTATTTTCAGATCACTAATACTAATTACCAAGTAGGACTTTTATTAGCCTTAAACACTCCTAATCTAAGACCCTAGCAGGGATTTCAGAATAATGGAGAGCCAAAAACATTCCCAAGTTTTAGATACAACCTGCTGACAGTTCATGGTTTTAAACTGTTCAGAGCAGCAAAGCTGTTAGATCAATTTGTCTTGTAGAAGCTCTAAGACAGTTTCTTGCACACACTTTCTTTCTGGTATGTTCAGCAGTCTACAGATCTTTTGCTGAGCTGATGAAAGACATGACTTCCCAGATGTTAAAACAGCTGTCATGTTTAGCCCTAAGGGATTATAGCAATTGCTAAAGTTTTCATTTGTTTCCTTCTGGATGAAATTTGCAAAACGTTTGAAAACTTTGCCCTGTGAGAGCTGATCTTCAGCATTCAGTGTTGCTACAAAACCTCCTATATGTTTGTAAATTGTTTAAGTACAGGGAAACTGGAGAACAAGGGAGAACTGGAGAAAAGTCATAAATGAATTCAGGATAGGATTTCTAAGGGAGAATGTTATTTCCTCTTTTTTTCCTTCTAACCTATTTGTATCTTTAAAGTGTGTTTCTTTTTTATGTATAATTTTAAAAGGTTATATACTCCATTTACAGTTATTACAAAATACTGGCTATATTCCGTGTGTTATACAATACATCCTTATAGCCAATTTACACCCAGTAGTATTTACACCCAAAGGAATAGAAGCTTTGAAGAAAAATTTTTTTCAAAGACAAATAATTCTAAATATTTAAAGAACAATCACATATTTTTTCAGAAGGTAAGATTTTTGTGCTGAACCAGAGTAAACAAATTCCAAAATAAAAGCCCTGGGACTATTTGCTCCCAGTAATATTTTATCTTAGAGTGCAGTTTTAGCCATCCCTGCCTTCTAGTCTCCTGAAATTAAGACAGGTATTTAGAGTAAACCATCAAGGTAGTTCTGAAAGCCCATATCTCTTTGTTTACATATATAAAGCAAGCAAAAACCACCCCCTTGGACTGTGAACAAAGAACATTATTTTCTTTTAAAGGCATATAGTGACATAAATGTAATACAGCAAGTTTCATCTACATAAAGGAAAAAGTCTTTAACATAAGTGGAGGTGATTGATATAACCCTGCTGTTGGCAATTGTGGTAATAATAACATTAGTACTATCGGCGATAGTAGCTGCAATTTTTCCATTTTGCCCTAAAGAGAAAGAAGCTTCACTATACCTACTTGTTATACGGCTCCTGCACAATGAAGCAACTAAAGAGGTTCCTTGACTTAAACGATGAAACAGTTTATACTTTTCCCACAATTATACAGTTACCTACTGATTCAAATCCTGAGCCAAAAGAAGTCATCTATAGATAAGACATTAGCTTATGGGATTTCCTGGGATAAGAACTCAGCCCACAAGGCATTCAACATCACATACTGAACATTTAACTCAACCTCATCAGATGTTCTGTTTTAGGGTATATGACGGCAAGATTGCATATTGCACGCAACATGCATCACATAGTACCTGGTACAAAGTGAGTACTAGTAAATAAAACTAGTATTAGGCGTTGCTGTAGAAGCAGTCTATGTGCACAGAGACAAAGACAAGCTGAGTCATGAGAATGACATGTTGTTAGAATGGCTTTCAAGTTACAGGGGTATTCTGGGTAAATGTTGTTTCTCAATAAGAAATCACTAGTGAGTTACTGAGGTAGCTTCCAAGCATCCTGACTTCCTTTTGTTTCCTCAAAATTAACCCCATTCCCTAAGTCAGTCTCTGTCCTCACCACCTGAAAGAGCCTAACTCTATGGAACTGGCTACAAATTAGGCATCTTGAATATCTTATCATGTGTAATAAAAGACATTTAATATTTTTGGCAGAGGGAACAGTCTTACACTATTACACTTTCTGTCCCTTAACCTGTTGTGAGCATGTTATTCACTTTGATAGAATAGAACCAAATAGATTTCTCTTCATAAATTTATAATACACAGCCTACCTCATTTAAGGAGACTAAATAACCTCATGCACCTGAGACTCTTCCCCTATGTCTGAATCACCAAGGAATATTTTGAGAGAAAACTAAAAACTTAAGACTTAGAATAACTCAAAACTCGAGAATTGACAGGTCTTTTAAGGATGTACTTGGTAATGACTGCTGCATTGTTCCTCTTCTCTTTCACTATTTGTGGACAAAGCTGAAAGAAATTATTAGTTATATCAACACATCAACTATGCCAATAGTTTCTGTAGTTGAGAAAAGCTATGGACAATGATATTTGAAGGCAGTACTGTATTGTAAAATGTATCCAAACTGCAGAATGTCATAAAAGTATCAGATAAGAGCACCGCATTATAATTCTTGCCTCTGATAACAGTGATGACGACAGTAGCATATCTGGTTTGTTTTTACCTTGAAAAAGTGAGAGTTGAACTAGAAAAGATCCAGGAAAATAAAGCAATCCATAAATTTAGATCAGCACTTAAAATGAAGAGGTTTCAAACAGAAATTCTAAGGAGAGAGAAGAGCTAGTACAGACTTAATTAAGGGATTTAACCTTGTGAAGGGCATATACCAAAATGATCTCTGTGTATGCTTCCTCTCCCTCCCTATGATTCTACAAAAACATGAACTAAAAATTACTTTCTCAAATTAAAGGCCTAACACTCTGGGAAGTTGAAATAAGGGTTTCTGTAAGCAGTATGTATTTTAGAGTTGATTTTGGTAGGTGACCTTGGGGATATGGTAGATATTCACTATTTCCTGATTTGTAATGCTAAATTTCAGAACCTGAAGCAGCTTTAGATAATTATCATTTATTGAGCACATAGGATGAGCCAGAGATTTTATTTAGATTATCATTTTATCTTCACATCAACCCCCAAGTAGAGACTATTATTATCTCTATTTTAAGGACAAGATAAATGAGGCTTAGCGAGGTCACATGACTTACTCACGCAAAGACCTATCTAACTGGTGGAGTTGAACTCCACATTTAGGCTGGGAAGCCTGCATTTTAGCCTTTGTCTTTAGATATCCCTTATTCTAACCCCCATTCTTTCCACAAGGGAAAAAAAAAAAGAATAAAAGGAAAAGTTACTTTTTTTTTTTTTCCCCCAAAAGTAAGGGTTTGAAAGATTAAGTAACTTGACTAAGGTCAAATGACACATTCATGAGAGTTGAACCTGCAAATTAGTCTCGGTGCTATTAGTTCAGAGCACTGTCCTTCCTGCCAATCTCTATCATGATTTATTTTTAGTTTAAAGGATACTGGCCTGAAACTTGTGGCATGTCTACCACCTGGCAGGTGGTAAGTCATTGCATCTTTCTGTGTTCCATTTATATCATGTTTAATATGAAGATGTTACACTCTGAACCAAGACTTTTTCCATTTCTAAAATGTGACACTTCTATATTCTTGCAGCCTGTGATGCTTTTGTCAATCTATTTAGCAAACACCTAAGTTACAATCCTACCTTTTGATCAAGAGGGTCAATATAGTCTCATTTCCAGGATTGTCATCATGGTCTAAAGAGTTAGAAAACCCAGGTTCAAAACCCAGCATCATTTCCTAGTTATAAGAACTCGGGGAATGTACTTTATAGTTCTGAATCTCAGATGTCTCATTTGTAAAATGAAATTAAAAAGTGTCCCTACCCTAAGTGGTAAAGATTAAATGAGATGCCTCACATAAATTCTGAAGACTTGGCAGGGGGAAGCACTCAACAAGTGGCATACAATGTCGATCATGATGGTGAACACAACACTGGGATACGTCTTATGATTACAAGGCTTATAAGTCTGTTTCTGCGCTGTTAAGTACAACATAAATTATTCCCATTGTGGCTATAATCTTTGATAATGATGCTTCACAAAGATTTAAATAGGAAAAACATATATATACAGAGAGAGATGAAGATGAATGACTGAATTTATAATTAGGGCTGATAAAGCCAGAAGTCATATGTTTAATATGACTAGGCTTGCTCTCTCGCTTTCCCCTACTCTCATTTTTTCTCCTATATCCTTCCACCCTTTACTTTTCCCTCCATGTCCCTTCTCTTTTCTACATCCCTCCCTTCTTTATTTCCTTAATAAATCTGATTTAAATGAATGATTTCTCTAAGACAATAATAATGGATTTATTAAGATATAAAATTCTGTATCAGGTATGATGTCAAATTGTTAGAAAATATATAATATATATAAATTATATGCTTATACCTATATACATGAATATATAAATCTATACAAATGAATATATATGTATGTGTTTGTATGAAAATCCCCCCAAATGTTAACATATCTGGACTGTGGAATTATTGGTGACTTTAACTTTTTTCTTCATAAATTTCTGCCTTTTAGAAATAAATGTGCACTATTTCTAGTTTAAGAGGGAGACTCTTAAGTCAATAAAGGTCACAGCAAAAAGATTGTAAGGAATCATAGTCCTTCAGAAACTTAACAATGGTTATTTCTAGGAGGTGGGATTAAAGGTGGTGTTCATTTCACTCTTTATCAGCTAGTGTTCTCCAAAGTTTCTAGTTGGACATGCATTGTTTTAAAATTATTTTTAAAGTGTTTGAAACCACATATAAATACTCTTAGAAGAATATGGTAGAGAGCTTTCCACCCACTATTCAACCATTTGATTTATGGACTTAAACAGCTCCCCCTGAGAGACGGATACATCCTCACACTTCCAAAGGTCTCAAATTTCTTGACATTAAGCAAGTTACTTAACGTATACCTCACTTTCCCCTTCTAGATAATGTAAGATAAATATTTCTCTTGTAGGGTTATCACGAGGATTAAGTAGGAAAATGTACATGGCACTTAACCCAAATCACCATCACTCCCCCAAATCCAACATTGTCTCTTCTCCCTGCTAATGTCTGCAGAACGATGAAGGTGGCTTCCTGCGAAACAAATTCCTGCAGAACTCAACCTTCCCTCAAGTCTCCAGCACATATCTGCATCCCCATCCCACTATAATCTGTTAAGAGTTCTGCAAAATATCATAACCATTGGGATGACACCACATAAGGGAAGAATTACTGCATTATTTAACAAAGCTGGAGTGACTGTCTTCCAAAGGAATAAACAGTGAGTTGAATTACAATCCTGAAGCAAAGATTTATTTACCAGAGTGCTTGTTTTCAGGTTTAAGTGCAGGACAATTTGGCTACACAGAGTGGTCTCAAGGCACAGTTGATCTCATCAAGACTGGCACCCTTCTCCAATGATGCGGCTGTGAATGGAATTGCTTTGGATAAAAAAACGTCACTTCTATTCACTGTGCATTTGAATCTCACGCTGTTCAAAGTCTCTGCCACACAAATGGTACACCTCCTTGTTTACTGACAAATCAAAAAGAGTGGGATAAAACTTGGAGGAAATGCTTGGACCTAACTCCTCAATGAGGAAATCCTGAGATTTGGTGATTGTTTACCATCTCATCATGTATGCAAATGTCTGTCTGTCTGATCTGAGAAGATGCAAGTTGGATCACAAACTGTTTGCTAGAAAGGATAGTGTTATTCAGTCAGGAACTGCAGTAATTATTTTGCTTGGCCAAAGGCAAAGTAGGCATTTTTTTCCCCAAGGCTGGCTATCATGGGCTATATAAGAGGTTCTGACACATAATAGACATTTAATAAATGTTAATTTGAATAAATGTTAAATAAACATATAATTAATATTAACTTGTCCTTTGTATTTTAGTTTCTTAAATAGTGTTCCTAAGTATTACCAGCAGTCTGCTTTATTGAATGTCCAAGCTTGCTATTTTTACACCCATTGGATTTTTTTTGTTGTTTCTTAAGATGAAAGAGATAAACTTGTTTTTTGAACCAATAGTTTCTATTTGGGTGGCAGTGAGGCTAGGTGTGTGTGTGCTACAGAGAAGGGGTAAACGGTTCTGTTTCATTGTGACAGAACCCAGTCACATGAAAAAAATCAGAATAAAAGAAATATTTTCAGGAATTATAGCATTAACAGCTACAAGTTATTGCTTATTATAGATTAGGCATTCTGGCATTTTATATATTCTTATTTCATTTAGTCCTTCCAACACAGCTGGATCACATTTACTATGATGATTTCCATACTGCAGATGATGTTCCAGTTTTGTTATTGTTGTTGCTAAACAAACTACCCCCAAATTTAGTGACTTAAAACTGTAACCACTTTATGATTCATTTTATATTTTGTTATTTATGGGGATGGCTTTTCTTGGTTCCACCATGTCTGGGATCTCTTCTGGGCAGGTCTGAAGGCTGGGATGACTTGAGGATTGGAGGATGGAATGACCTGGGATCGTCTTCCTTCTCTTGTCAGGCTCCAAGATGACTTGAAAACCAAAAGTGCCAAGTGGTGTGGCTTCCTCACAGTATGTTGACCTCGGAGTTGGCAGACTTCTTACTTGATGGCTCAGGGCTCAAGTGCAAGTGTTGCAGACCCCAGATCAGAAGCTGCATCGTCTTTTATGACGGAGCTTCATGAGTTACACAGACCATCTCTTTGGGTTGAGGAGTCACAAGCTACCCAGAGTCAAAGGGAAGGCGCACAGCACCCACTATTTGATGGGAGGAGGGTCAAAGAACTGGGGGGCTATGAGATTTCAAGAGATCAAGAACTTGACAAAGTTTCAGACCTGGAATTGGAGTCTGGCTCTTTTGAATCCAAACCACCAGGCATTCTGTCTCTAATTCAAACAGCAAACTAAGGCTTTTAGAGAGGAGATTCTTTGGGATCTGTTTCAACAATGAAGAGAAAAAGTGGGTGTGTGGGGGGGAACATGGTGATCAACAGCTTAATTTGTAATTCAAGAGGGTTCAGTTTGTAAGGCAAAATATTTTTCCCTATAAATTTTCTTTCATTATGTACATCATCAACAAATCCTTAAAGGAAGAAAAAAGGCAATAATGGTATATTGCAGCCCAGTCTGCCTGAATTATAACAAACAAACTTAATGAAGTCTGAACTAGTCAAGTCAATAATTGTGCAGTCCCAGGGAGAGAAAGAACAAGGGTTATTTAGACTGCGTTTTGCTTTGGAAGAAGAGACTATGGCTTTCAAGGTATTTGTTAAGTGATTGTGCACGGGCAAACATCTCAATCCAGTGTTTTTTGTCAGGAATACAAACGTGTCATATTTCGCAAGACTTTCACTGATGAATTGCATGGTAGACAACAGCTCTAATTAATACGAGAATATACTCTTAGACTTCTGGGTTGTTTTAACTCACTTGAGAAATCCAGTCCAGAGTAGGTACATTTTTTCTCTGAGGGATGGATAGTAAATATTTTCAATCTCTGTTGCTCCTACATTACTCTACTGTGGTAACACAAAAGCAGCTATAGACATACTGAAACAAATAGGCATGACTGTATGTAATAACACTTTATCCACAAACACTTTCAACAAGCTAGATTCATTTTCTGGACTATAGTTTTCTGACCCCTGTCCAAACCTTTCATTTTACAAGTGAGAAAACTGAGACCCAGAAAATATTACAGTATACTTTTCCTTGAGAACAAAACAATGGATGAAACTGTCTAGACTTTTTTTTCTAATTGGGGTATAGTTTTTTACAATGTTGTATTAGTTTCCACTGTACAACGAAGTGGAGCTCCCTGTGCTATACATCTGGTTCTTATTAGTTATCTATTTTATACATATTAGTGTATATATATCAATCCCAATCTCCCAATTCATCCCACCCCCTACCCCTGCTTTCCCACCTTGGTGTCCATACATTTGTTCTCTACATCTGCGTCTATATTTCTGCCTTGCAAACTGGTTCATCTGTACCATTTTTCTAGATTCCACGTATATGCGTTAATATATGATATTTTTCTCTGACTTACTTCACTCTGTATGAGAGTCTCTAGGTCCATCCACATCTCTACAAATGACCCAGTTTCATTCCTTTTTATGGCTAATATTCCATTGTATATATGTACTGCATCATCTTTATCCATTTGTCTGTCGATGGGCATTTAGGTTGCTTCCATGACCTAGCTATTGTAAATAGTACTGCAATGAACATTGGGGTGCATGTGTCTTTTTAAATTATGTTTTTCTCTGGGTATACACCCAGTAGTGGGATTACTGGGTCATATGGTAATTCTATTTTTAATTTTTTAAAGAACTTCCATAGTGGCTGTATCAATTTACATTCCCACCAACAGTGCAAGAACGTTCCCTTTTCTCCACACCCTCTCCAGAATTTATTGTTTGTAGATTTCCTGATGCTGCCCATTCTAACCGGTGTGAAGTGATACCTCATTGTAGTTTTGATTTGCATTTCTCTAATAATTAGTGATCACTCTGTATGAGAGTCTCTAGGTCCATCCACATCTCTACAAATGACCCAGTTTCATTCCTTTTTATGGCTAATATTCCATTGTATATATGTACTGCATCATCTTTATCCATTTGTCTGTCGATGGGCATTTAGGTTGCTTCCATGACCTAGCTATTGTAAATAGTACTGCAATGAACATTGGGGTGCATGTGTCTTTTTAAATTATGTTTTTCTCTGGGTATACACCCAGTAGTGGGATTACTGGGTCATATGGTAATTCTATTTTTAATTTTTTAAAGAACTTCCATAGTGGCTGTATCAATTTACATTCCCACCAACAGTGCAAGAACGTTCCCTTTTCTCCACACCCTCTCCAGAATT
>NC_041233.1:61682450-61715436 GCF_002837175.3 Physeter macrocephalus
ATTTGTTTATTTTTGTTTTCATTTCCATTACTCTAGGAGGTGGGTCAAAAAAGATCTTACTGTGATTCATGTCAAAGAGTGTTCTTGCTATGTTTTCCTCTAAGAGTTTTATAGTGTCCGATCTTACATTTAGATCTTTAATCCATTTTGAGTTTATTTTTGTGTATGGTGTTAGGGAGTGTTCTAATTTCATTCTTTTACATGTAGCTGTCCAGTTTTCCCAGCATCACTTATTGAAGAGACTGTCTTTTCTCCATTGTATAGCCTTGCCTCCTTTGTCATAGATTAGCTGACCAAAGGTGTGTGGGTTTATGTCTGGGCTTTCCATCCTGTTCCATTGACCTTATTTCTGTTTTTGTGCTAGTACCATACTGTCCTGATTACTGTAGCTTAGTAGTATAATCTGAAGTCAGGGAGTCTGATTCCTCCAGCTCCGTTTTTTTTCTGTCAAGACTGCTTTGGCTATTTGGGGTCTTTTGTGTCTTCATAAAAATTTTAAGATTTTGGGGCTTCTCTGGTGGTGCAGTGGTTAAGAATCTGCCTGCCAATGCAGGGACACAGGTTCAAGCCCTGGCCCGGAAGATCCCACATGCTGTGGAGCAACTAAGCCCATATGCCACAACTACTGAGCCTGCACTGTAGAGCCTGTGAGCCACAACTACTGAGCCCATGTGCCACAACTACTGAAGCCCACATGCCTAGAGCCCATGCTCTGCAACAAGAGAAGCCACAAAAATGAGAAGTCTGCACACTGCAAAGAAGACCTAACACAGCCAAAAATAAAAATTAATTAATGAATTTTTTTAAAAATTTTAAGATTTTTTTATTCTAGTTCTGTTAAAAATGTCATTGGTAATTTGATAAGGATTGCACTGAATCTGTAGATTGCATTGGGTAGTATAGTCATTTTCACAATATTGATTCTTCCAATCCAAGAACATGGTATATCTCTCCATCTGTGTTATCTTTGATTCCTTTCATCAGTGTCTTACAGTTTTCTGAGTACAGGTCTTTGACCTCCTTAGGTAGGTTTATTCCTAGGTATTTTATTCTTTTCTTTGCACTGGTGAATGGGATTGTTTCCTTAATTGCTCTTTCTCATTTTTAGCTGTTTGTGTATAGGAATGCAAGAAATTTCTGTGCATTAATTTTATCCCCTGCAACTCTACCAAATTCATTGATTAGGTCTAGTAGTTTTCTGGTGGCATCTTTAGGATTTTCTATGTATAGTATCATGTCATCTGCAAATAAGGACAGTTTTACTTCTTCCTTTCCATTTTGTATTTCTTTTTCTTCTCTGATTGCCATGGCTAGGACTTCCAAAACAATGTTGAATAATAGCGGCAAGAGTGGACATCCTTGTCTTGTTCCTGATCTTAGAGGAATTGCTTTCAGTTTTTCACCATTGAGAATGATGTTTGTTGTGGGTTTGTCATATATGGCCTTTATTATGTTGATGTAGGTTCCCTCAGTGCCCACTTTCTGCAGAGCTTTTATCATAAATCGGTGTTGAATTCTGTCAAAAGCCTTTTTTGCATCTGTTGAGATGATCATATGGCTTTAATTCTTCAATTTGTAAATATGGTGTATCACATTGATTGACTTGAGTATATTGAAGAATCCTTGCATCCCTGAGATAAATCCTGCTTAATCATGGTGTATGATCCCTTTTGTGTGTTGTTGGATTCTGTTCACTAGCATTTTGTTGAGGATTTTTGCACCTATATTCATCAGTGATATTGGTCTGTAATTTTCTTTTTTTTGTAGTATCTTTGTCTGGTTTTGGTATCAGGGTGATGGTGGCCTCATAGAATGACTTTGGGAGTGTTCCTTCCTCTGCAAATTTTTCGAAGAGTTTGCAAAGAACGGGTGTTAGCTCTTACCTAAATGTATGATAGAATTCACCTGTGAAGCCATCTGGTCCTGGACTTTTGTTTGTTGGGAGATTTTTAATCACAGTTTCAATTTCAGTGCCTATGGCTGGTCTGTTCATATTTTCTATTTCTTCCTGGTTCAGTATTAGAAGGTTACAGCTTTCTAAGAATTTGTCCATTTCTTCCAGGTTGTCCATTTTATTGGCATAGAGTTGCTTGTACTAGTCTCTTATGATGCTTTGCATTTCTGTGGTGTCAGCTATGATTTCTCCTTTTTCATTTCTAATTTTATTGATTTGAGTCCTCTCCCTCTTTTTCTTGATGAGTCTGGCTAAAGGTTTACCAATTTTCTTTATCTTCTCAAAGAACCAGCTTTTAGTTTTATTGATCTTTGCTCTTGTTTTGTTTCTATTTCACTTATTTCTGCTCTGATCTTTATGATTTCTTTCCTTATACTAACTTTGGGTTTTGTTCTTTCTCTAGTTCCTTTAGGTGTAAAGTTAGATTGTTTATTTGAGATTTTTCTTGTTTCTTGAGGTAGGACTGTATTGATATAAACTTCCCTCTTAAAACTGCTTTGCTTCATCCCATGGTTTTGGGTCATAATGTTTTCGTTGTCATTTGTCTCTAGGTATTTTTTGATTTCCTCTTTGATTTCTTCAGTGATCTCTTGGTTATTTACTAGTGTATAGTTTAGCCTCCATGTGTTTGTGTTTTTTACGGTTTTTTTTCCCTGTAATTTATTTCTAATCTCATATTGTGGTAGCCAGAAAAGATGCTTGATATGATTTCAATTTTCTTAATTTTCCAAGGCTTGATTTCTGACCCAAGATAGTATCTATTCTGGAGAATGTTCCATGAGCACTTGAGAAGAAAGTGTATCTGTTGTTTTTGGATGGAATGTCATATAAATATCAATTAAGTCCATATTGTTTAATGTATCATTTAAAGCTTGAGTTTCCTTATTTATTTTCATTTTGGATGATCTGTCCATTGGTGAAAGTGGGGTGTTAAAGTTCCCTACTATGATTGTGTTACTGTCGATTTCCCATTTTATGGCTGTTAGCATTTGCCTTATGTATTGAGTTGCTCCTATGCTGGGTGCATAAATATTTACAATTGTTATATCTTCTTTTTGGATTGATCCCTTGATCATTACGTAGTGCCCTTCTTTGTCTCTTGTAATAGTCTTTATTTTAAAGTCTGTTTTGTCTGATATGAGAATTGCTACTCCAGCTTTCTTTTGATTTCCATTTTCATGGAATAAGTTTTCCCATCCCCTCACTTTCAGTCTGTATGTGTCCCTAGGTCTGAAGTGCATCTCTTATAGACAGCATATATACGGGTATTGTTTTTGTATCCATTCAGCCAGTTTGTGTCTCTTGGTTGGAGCATTTAACCCATTCACATTTACGGTAATTATTGATATGTATGCTCCTATTACCATTTTCTTAATTGTTTTGGGTTTGTTTTTGTAGGTCCTTTTCTTCTCTTGTGTTTCCTACTTAGAGAAGTTCTTTGAGTATTTGTAGTAGAGCTGGTTTGGTGGTGCTGAATTCTCTTAGCTTTTGCTTGTCTGTAAAGGTTTTGATTTCTCCATCAAATCTGAATGAGATCCTTGCTGGGTAGAGTAATCTTGGTTCTTCCCTTTCATCACTTTAAGTATATCATGCCACTCCCTTTTGGCTTGTAGAGTTTCTGCTGAGAAATCAGCTGTTAACTTTATGGGAGTTTCCTTGTATGTTATTTGTCATTTTTCCCTTGCTGCTTTCAATAATTTTTGTCTTTAATTTTGCAAATTGGTTACTATGTGTCTTGGCGTGTTTCTCCTTGGGTTTATCCTGTATGGGACTTGCTGCACTTCCTGGAGTTGAGTGGCTATTTCCTTTCCCATGTTAGGGAAATTTTTGACTATAATCTCTTCAAGTAATTTCTCGGGTCCTTTCTCTCTCTCTTCTCCTTCTGGGACCCCCTATAATGCGAATGTTGCTGCGTTTAATGTTGTGCCAGAGGTCTCTTAGGCTGTCTTCATTTCTTTTCATTCTTTTTTCTTTATTCTGTTCCAAAGCAGTGAATTCCACCATTCTGCCTTCCAGGTCACTTATCCGTTCTTCTGCCTCAGTTATTCTGCTATTGATTCCTTCTAGTGTAGTTTTCATTTCAGTTATTGTATTGTTCATCTCTGTTTGTTTGTTCTTTCATTCTTCTAGGTCTCTGTTAAACATTTCTTGCATGTTCTCCATCTTTGCCTCCATTCTTTTTCCCAGGTCCTGTATCATCTTCACTATCATTATTCTGAATTCTTTTTCTGGATTTTGCCTATCTCCACTTCATTTAGTTCTTTTCCTGGGGTTTTATCTTGTTCCTTCACCTGGGACAAAGTCTGCTGCCTTTTCATTTTGTCTGTCTTTCTGTGATTGTGGTTTTCTTTCCACGGGCTGCAGGACTGTAATTCTTCTTGCTTCTGCTGTCTTCCCTCTGGTGGATGAGGTTATCTAAGAGGATTGTGCAAGCTTCCTGATGGAAGGGACTGGTGGTGGGTAGAGCTGGGTGTTGCTCTGGTGGGCAGAGCTTAGTAAAATTTTAATCTGCTTGTCTACTGATGGGTGTGTCTGTGTTCCCTCCCTGTTGGTTGTTTGGCCTGAGGTGACCCAGCACTTGAGCCTACAGTCTCTTTGGTGGGTCTAATGGTGGACTCCGGGAGGGTTCATGCCAATGAGTACTTCCCAGAACTTCTGCTGCCAGTGTCCTTGTGTCTGATGTGATCCCCAGCTGTCCCCTGCCTCTGCAGGAGACCCTCCGACACTAGCAGGTAGGTCTGGTTCAGTCTCCTATGGGGTCACTGTTCCTTCCCCCGGGTCCTGGGCACACATTACTTTGTGTGTGTCCTCCAAGCATGGAGTCTCTGTTTCCCCCAGTCCTGTCAAAGTCCTGCAATCAAATATCACTGGCCTTCAAAGTACCATTCTCTGGGTATTTCTCCTCCCATTGCCAGACCCCCAGGTTGGAAAGCCTGACATGGGGTTCAGAACCTTCACTCAAGTTGGTGGACTCCTGTGGTATAATTGTCCTCCAGTTTGTGAGTTGCCCATCCAGAGGTTATGGGATTTGATTTCATCCTGATTGCACCCCTCCTACCACCTTATTGTGGCTTCTCCTATGTCTTTGGATGTGTGTGTATCATTTTTTGTGAGTTCCAGTGTCTTTCTGTTGATGATTTTTCAGCAGTTAGTTGTGATTCCGGTGCACTTGCCAGAGGGAGTGAGCGCACGTCCTTCTACTCCACAATCTTGAACCAAACACTAGATTTTTTTTTTAAAATCCAATAATTAAAAACACAATTCCTTGATTTCATAAGTTTTAAACCATCCTGTGATTCTTGTCATCACCAATGAATATTTGCTGAATATCCCCCAGGTGCAAAGTTCTGTACATTGCATTTGGCTTGCAAAGTGTAACTTTAGCTAGGTTACGTTCATTGTACTGTTTTGTCTTTTTTCTTGCCAAAGCTATTCAAATCCTCTCTAGCTTTGTCAGCTTTCAGTATCCAAGATTGAAAGTGTTTAATTTGCTTTTATTGAATCTTCTAAATATTCTTTGCACCTCTTCCTCTATACATCTTTATTAGGAGACCCAGATGACTAATGACTGTAGCCTATTAATGATGGTGTATCTCCTAGTTAATGGCAGTCAAGATTTTTCTACTCTTATCAAGCATCAAAAATCTCTCTCTGAGCATCTTTCAGGTAGAGATTTAGGCACTGCCTGTGGAACAACCATCTTTTTCTCTGACCTACATCTGTTCTCCTGAGAATCAAGATCTGGAAACACAACAACTTCCAGATTCACTGAGATGCTCCTCTCAGATAAACAAGATAGTATTGGGGATCAAGTGTGGGTTTGCTCTTTAGTGATTCATTGTATCAAATAATAAGGAAATATTTATATTGCAGGTAATTTGTGAAGAATAATAGACATAAAATAATGTGGAACTTAGAATAGACCATCTTTTCCATTATTGGGGTACATTCACTCTCTCAAAGGCAGTTTGGGATGCATAGAGGAAGATTTTGTTTGTCTTTAAGATGTAATTGAGTAAGTAGCTGAACGGTTTTATGCAGTCTCAGGAGCCAAAGAGAACTTACATGTCAGCAGATTAATTGCTGTTATTTCTTATAACCTATTTATGCCCCATCTGTTGAAGAGAGGAAAGGACCAAAACTCTATAGCGTGTCACTGAAGGTACCAAACATGCTTACCTCAGTCTTCTTTTTTGGCCTTATTGTCCAGAATTTTCCTTTATCAAATCTACATTCATCATAAACTTTCCCCAGTTTTTTATGACTCACCCTTCAATGCCTCATTTTTCTTGCCTTTCGTTCTCTTCCTTCTTACCCAATACCCATAAACTTCTACACTTTCCTTGAGGATCATCCAAATACCTGTTTTATCATGAAGACTCTGTTGATTCATCCAGCTAATTTGATGCATCCATTTAATTTCTCCCAATTATGTTACTGTGACCTTTGGTATAACATTTAACATATACTATTTTGTATTATAATTGTTTATACATGACTTTCTTTTTTCTGTTTGTTTTACTCACCTCCACATCTTAATCAAACACAAATGTCCATTGTGGACATTTACTAATATTTTTAAGGATGAGAGGATAGTTGGGTGAATACATCATAAATTTTGTTGCAGTGATTCAAATTTTCCATCATTAAACTTTGTAATGACATTGAGAACATTTTAATAGAGCCTATATATTATACTATATGTTGGAAAGAGATGTGAAATTTAATTAAGATATAGTTTTTTAAATGCCTGAACTGTGTCAGTTGAGAACAAAATGAGACCACCTCTCTCAAAGAATGAGTTATGTCCTGAAGCACCTGCATAATGAAAGAATTTATACGTATTCCAAAACCTTCTAACTTAATCCTAAGGTATATGTTCTAGTCTGTAAAAACATGCTCAGTCATACCTAATGAGTAAAAATTCATAGAAATTAAATTTTGATGAATTTTATCTCTCTTCTCTCATGAAACATACCATCTCATTTATCCCTTTTTCTTTTATACACTGTCCTCAAGAAATTGGCTAATTTTTAATAATAAGTGATACTGTTTCTCTCGCTATTTAGGAACAACATTCTAAAGAGAGAATACTTCTAACTTTGACCTAATAGATCAAATAATGGACTTTTATTAAAGCCAACCAAATATTGTCCACACTGGCTAGGTTCAGATTTCAATGCTACATCACCACATAATATTTCCTCCTTTCCCTGACTGAGGTTAAGCCCTTGTCCTTATCACCTTGGGATATTCTCAAATGTCAGAAGGAAATTTAATTGTGATACCCACAACTTTTAAGTTACTCTGACTCTATTGACTTCCACTGAGGAAGTTCAGAATAAGAGTCGGTTGTTGTTTGTTCATGTATTATTAATCAAGAGAGAGTTAAGTAAAAATGTCAGAGAATAAAAATAATAGGTCTATTAGGTTGAGGACAACTGGAAAAGTTCAAAAGCAAGAGGAGAAGCCAAATGCAACGAACCTTGGATTCAGAATTCTTGCTAAAGAATATTCCATCCAGCTATGTTTTATCTGAATGATCACAGGATGTTAGCTGACTATTGACTACTAAGTGGAGAACACCCCTTCTTTGTACTAGATAACTGATGGTAAATAGACCAATTCTCAGATTACCTGCCAGAGCCACAGCCCCCTTCTGTGTAAACTGTCTTACCCGTAGCCCGTTTGTTTTTCATAAAGCTCTGTGAAGACTCTGTGACCCTGTCTTATCCCCAGATGGAATTCTAGGACAATGATACCCCAAATGGTACACTTTCAGGTGTGTCAGCCATAGGTGAGATATTAAAGCCTACAAGTGGTGAGTTGGGTCAAATATAGTCTCAGGAATTCAAGCCAAACACACACACACACACACACACACACACTCACCTCATACCAAATTAGGTCACTGGCAGGAGGATGGTCAAAGGATGCCCTGAAACAGAATTTGATCCACGACAGGTCCTGAATGTCAAAGCTATGAGTAAACTAAAATTATGAGAAAGAAGAAGCATAAAGTAAAAGATCAACAGTATAGAAAAGGAAACATATCAGAAAAAAGGAGAAAACTAAAACATTTCAGAGGCAGTGGCATTACTAGTTTTCCTTCCCTTCTGTTGGTCTGGCTTGCCACTTACATCACATATTTACTCAGAATTTAGATTCTACAGTGAATTTAGATTCAGAGAATCTAATTTAAATTCAAGGAATTTAGATTCTTCAGACATAAGACAAAAATTCAAGACAGTTATAATTTCCTTGAAAATCCTTTGAGAGAGTGCCACTATAGAGACTGAAATATTTTTTTTTCTTCTAACTTTGGAGCAAATCATGGTTTCTTTCATTGAGTACCAGATGAAGCACATGTCTTGCTTTTGGAAGAAATTTTGTGTGAAAAATATGCTTCTTTAAACACTGGTATTACCCAAGGCTTCATGTGATATTCTCACCATAAAAGAAAATGACCAAAGAAACAGAAAATGCCCATCTTCTAGTTTACACTCACTCCTGGGTTCATGTTTATTAAATGTAATTGTCACAGGAATGTCCCATTCCTCTCCTCTCTCAGAAAATCCAGTAAAATGGAATTTTCATGAATTAACTTTGCCTATCTCAACATATGCCCTGGATTATTGTACATGTGTATTCTCCTAAATCACTGATGCTTTAAATAAAGTAAGAAAGCCTCAGTCCCTTGCAACCAGAAGAACCTAACAGAATGAGGAAATCACGTGTTTTATCACTTTATCTTCATACAGAGAAATAGACAATCAAAAATCTAAAATTAGCCCAGTTCAAAAATTATCAAGAAGAGGGACTTCCCTGGTGTTGCCGTGGTTAAGAATCCTCCTGCCAATGCAGGGGACACGGGTTCAAGCCCTGGTCTGAGAAGATCCCACATGCCACAGAGCAACTAAGCCTGTGCACCACAACTACTGAGGCTGCGCTTTAGAGCTCACGAGTCACAACTACTGAGCCCATGTGCCACAACCACTGAAGCCCACACACCTAGACCCCATGCTCTGCAACGAGAAGCCACCACAATGAGAAGCCCATGCACCACAGTGAAGAGTAGCCCCCGCTCGCCGCAACTAGCGAAAGCCCGCGTGCAGCAATGAGACCCAATGCAGCCAAAAAATAAATTAATTAATTTTAAAAAATTATCAAGAAGAACTGTAGTGCACGTAGCATACAAAAATTTTCTACTCCTGAGTTGAAAAATCAATAAGCTACCTCATGATTTTATTAAAAATAACCCCTTCTTTCCAAGAAGGATTTGCCCATCATTGGATAGTTATCTCTCTTCTGTTTCAGTTAGCATTCTCTACTGAACACACCCCAATCACCATCCTTTTGGCCCAACTTGTATTCCAACCATTGCTGCAGCAACCAGTTTCACACAGGTGTAACTGCAAAGCATCTCACCCCAGGGGCACCACTGCTCTGGCTTTCTGCCCTTTCACCTCTGGCTTTGAAGTGGTGGTATTATGAGAGCTTCTGGAAACCAGCACTCACAGGCTTGCAAACCAGACGTGAGAAAGAGTTAACATGCCAGTTGGATGAGGTGGAGGAAAGTGCCCATAGATAAATTCTCCTCACTTCTTTTCCTCTGGTGAGTAATCCTGAGGCACGTTCAATATGCTCCTCAGACAACTTTTCAGCTGGTCACTGTAAAAGCAGACCCTAGAGCACATCCTTACATAAGCTTTCCCTCTTCAGACCCCCACTCCTGTTACCTGAGATCAATTCCCAAAATAAACTACCTGTATGTGAGCTTTTGGATGAAGTGCTGTCATCCAAGAACATGCAAATTTAGACAAACCCCAGAGTACAGGAAAGGATCATGAAAGCACCTAATATTTATCGAATATATACTACATACCTGGTGTTTAGTGTGTGTTACCTCATTTAATCTCTCTCAGTCTTATTGATTGGCTATTAAGACATCCCTGTTCTACATGAGATAGCTGAGATTCTTAAAGGTAATGACATTTACAAAGGTCATATAGTTAATAAGAGATAAAATAAGGGCTTCAAATCCTGATCTGATTCAAAACTCACCTTTTTTCACCACACAACAGTCTTCCTGTTATATAAACGAGCCAAGGTCAGCCCCCATATATTCGCTCCTAAGTTGTTTGTTTCTTCACTGCAAGCTGAGACTCAATAGTTCAAAAGCCAGCCGGCACCAAACTCGAATTTAAGCACATCCAGTTGTTTTAAACAAACATAACCCAAAGAAGCAGATTTTTTTAGTCATTTAGAGCCTGCCTGCTTTGCATACCCCATGAAAAGTTGCCCTACATATTCTAGCCATAGATAAGATGTGCCCTGGGGCCATGCACATGCCAAGTCTCTGCTGTCCTTCGGAGCTCTCTGACCCAGACTTCCCACCATGCTGCTGAGCGACATCACCTAGACGTTAATCCTCCTCTCTGCTCCGTCTTCCCCTGGGAGTTCTTTGCCCTCCTTCCCTTCTGGATGGTACCCCAGTTCCTGTAACCTCTAGTCTCCTGCTGTGAGGCATTCAGAGGGTCTCCCAAATAAAACTTCTGTGTACTACTGCCACCTAGTGGGCATTTCCTTTCCCTTGCTGGGTCTCCAAATCCCTCCAACCCTCTACACTCCTGCTGTAGCCTTACTACTCTTCTAGTTTGTTTGTCTGGCTAGTATGACAAAAATTTCCCTTAAAAGTGAAGAGTGAAATTGTGGACTAATGACAACAAGACTTGTCTGAGAGAACAAGGAATAAATCTACACAGGCGTACCTCGTTTTATTGGGCTTCACTTTATGGAGCTGTGCAGATTGTGGGGTTTTTCTGTTTGTTTTGTTTTTTGTTTTTGTTTTGTTTTGTTTTGTTTTGTTTTTTACAGATTGAAGGTTTATGACAACTCTATGACAAGCAAGTCTATTGGTGCCATTTTTTCAAAAGCATTTGCTCACTTTATCTCTCTGTGTCACATTTTGGTAATTCTCGCAATTTTTAGAAACTTTATTATTATATTTGTTATGGTGATCTGTAATCAGTAATCTTTGATGTTACTATTGTAATTGCCTTGGAGTGCCACAAACTGTGCCCATATCAGACGGTGACCTTAATCAATAAATGTTGTGTGTGTTCGGACTACTCTACCTACCAGCCATCCCCCCCACCTCTCTCCCTCTTCTTGGACATCCCTATTCCCTGAGACACAACAATATTGAAATTAGGCCAATAAATAACCCTAAGTGTTCAAGTGAAAGGAAGAGTTGCACATCTCTCACTTTAAATTAAAAGCTAGAAATGATGAAGCTTAGTGAAGAAGGCATGTCAAAAGCCAAGATGGGCCAAAAGCTAGGCTTCTTGTGCCAGTTAGCCAAGTTGTGAATGCAAAGGAAAAGTCTTTGAAGGATATCAAAAGAGCTACTCTAGTGAATACACGAATGATGAGAAAGTGAAACAGCCTTACTGCTGATATGGAAAATGTTTAGTGATCCAGATAGAAGATCAAACCAGCCACAACATTCCCTTAAGCCGAAGCCTATTCCAGAGCAAGGCCCTAACTCTCTTCAATTCTTTGAAGGCTGAAAGAGGTGAGGAAGCTGCAGAAGAGAAGTCTGAAGCTAGAATGAGGCTTAAGGAAAGAAACTATCTCTATAACATAAATGTGTAAGGTGAAGCAGCAAGTGTTGATGTAGAAACTGCAGCAAGTTATCCAGAAGATCCAGCTATGAAAATTAGTGAAGGTGGCTACACTAAACAACAGATTCTTCATGTAGAGGAAACAACTTTATATTGGAAGATGCCGTCTAGGACTTTCATAGCTAGAGAGGAGAAGACAATGCCTGGCTTCAAAGCTTCAAAGGATAGACTGACTCTCTTATTAGGGGCCAATGCAGCTGGTGACTTTCAGTTGAAGCCAATGCTCATTTACCATTCTGAAAACCCTAAGTCCCTTAAGAATTATACCGAATTTACTCAGCCTCTGATCTACAGATGGAACAACAAAGCCTGGACAGCACATCTGTTTACAACACGGTTTACTGAATATTTTATGCCCTTTCGAGAACTACAGTTCAGAGAAAAAGATTCCTTTCAAAACATGACTGCTCACTGACAATGCATCTGGTCACACAAGCACTCTGATGGAGATGTACAATGAGATTAACATTGTTTGCATGCCTGCCAACACAACATCCATTCTGCAGCCCATGGATAAAGGAATAATTTCAACTTTCAAGTCTTATTATTTAAGAAATACACTTATAAGGCTATAGCTGCCATAGATAGTGATTCCTCTGATGGATCTGAGCAAAGTCAATTGAAAACCTTCTGTAGAGGATTCACCATTCTAGACGCCATTGAGAACATTTTTGATTCATGAGAAGAGGTCAAAGTAGACGTCTACATTAACAGGAGTTTAGAAGAAGTTGATTCCAACCCTCATGGATGACTTGGAGGGTGTTCAAGACATCAGTGGAGGAAGTAACTGAAAATGTAGCAGAAATAGCAAGAGAACTAGAATTAGGGGAATGGAGCCTGAAATGCTGAATTGAATCATTGCAAACTTAGGATAAAACTTTTAATGAATAATGAGTTGTTTCTTACTGTTGAGCAAAGAAAGTGGTTTATTAAATTGGAATCTACTCCTGGTGAAAGTACTGTGAAGGTTATTGAAATGACAACACAGAATTTAGAATATTATATAAACTTAGGTGATGAAGCAGTGGCAGGGTTTGAGAGGATTGACTCCAATTTTGAAAGAAGTTCTACTGTGGGTGTAACACTATCAAACACCATTGCGTGGTACAGAGAAATCATTTGTGAAAGGAAGAGTCAATCCATGCAGCAAAATTCATTACTGTCTTATCTTAAGAATGGCCACGGCCACCCCAGCCTTCAGCAACCATCACTCTAATCAGGCAGCAGCCATCAACATCCAAGCAAGACCCTCCACCAGCAAAAAGATTATAAATCGCTAAAGGCTCAGATGATGGTTAACATTTTTTAGCAATAAAGTTTTTGTTGTTTTTTTTTTTTTGCGGTACGCGGGCCTCTCACTGTCGTGGCCTCTCCCGTTGCGGAGCACAGGCTCCGGACGTGCAGGCTCAGCGGCCATGGCTCACAGGCCCAGCCGCTCCGCGGCATGTGGGATCTTCCCGGACCGGGACACGAACCCGTGTCCCCTGCATCGGCAGGCGGACTCTCAACCACTGCGCCACGAGGGAAGCCCGCAATGAAGTATTTTTAATTAAGGTATATACATTGGTTTTTAGACATATGCAATCGCATTATTAATATAGTATAGTATAGTTATGTAAACATAACTTTTATATGTACTGTTTAAAAAAATGTGTGTGACTCACTTTCTTGTGATATTCGCTTTGTGTGGTGGTCTGGAACTGAACCTGCAATATTTCTGAGGTACTCCTGGATATCTCTGAGGTATGTATTACCACAAGAGGTGACCCAGGTTGAAAATACCAATTCATGCCAGAAAATTCAGATAAATTCAAAGATGACAAGGCCACACTAGCTTATCAGGACTATGATTGTCATATGCCCTTAATCTGTGAGATGAGGGTAAAGGAAGTTAAGAAGTTGAAAGGAGGGGCTGTTGTGTGTGTGTGTGCGTGTGTGTTTCCAGTTGTATAGGTAGCCTCCATATCTACCTCACACAATTCTTAGTACAAGAGAAATACCTCGTGGATGCTCATTAAAAGGAAAACAATGATTTTTCATAGTTTGTCTCTCAGTATTATACCAGAGAAAGATTTTGAGGTTGTTAGGTACACAAGGCGGAACCGGGGTGGCGGTGATTGTAAAATTGGGGGGAGCAGTTTCTGCCTAAATCTAAAGTATTTGACTCTATTCTATATAGTGCTTGATTTTTTAAAATTTATTTATTTATTTTGTTTTTGGCTGCGTTGGGTCTTCATTGCTGCGCATGGGCTTTCACTAGTTGAGGTGAGCGGGCGCTACTCTTTGTTGCGGTGCATGGGCTTCTCGTTGCTGTGGCTTCTCTTGCTGTGGAGCACAGGCTCTAGGCACGTGGGTTTCAGTAGTTGTGGCACACAGGCTCAGTAGTTGTGGCTCACGGGCTCTAGAGCACAGGCTCAGTAGTTGTGGCACATGGGCTTAGTTGCTCTGCAGCATGTGGGATCTTCCCAGACCAGGGCTTGAACCCATGTCCCCTGCACTGGCAGATGGATTCTTAACCATTGCACCACCCGGGAGGACTTATAATGTATTTTAGTTTTTACAAAGCTCATGTGCTATCCAAGATAAGATCCGTTTGATTCAAGGCCATGAGTTTGGAAATGTAAGCTCTGTAGTTTATTGATCTTCAACATTCCTATTACCATTAATTAAAATTTCCAAAATATTCTGAAATATTCTAAAATTTTGCAGCTTGATTTGAGTCACAATAATCCTCAAATTACAATATTACAAGTTAGAACAATTAATGTATGGAATTAGAATAAAGGGGTATTAGGGAAATTTGGAAATTAAGAAAATGTCTTATTGTCTTGGGTTATCACAATGAATGGGAGTTAGGACTGGGATCTAGTAATTGGGTGCCAGAGATGGTAAACTGCAATGTATGACAGTTTCATCCAATAAATAACTTTTCCACATCCTGTATAACTTTTGGATACATCTTGTTTACAAAGACTTTATGCTTCCTCATTTCTCCACCTCTAGAGTTTATAATTTATCCTATGTTTTCCCTATTTCACATAAGCATTATCTTTCTTCTTGTACTATTTTCAAATAAATCTAGCTGGCTAATACTTAATTTCTGACTTTTTTTTATTGTGGCATCTACTCATCTAAAATATCTTTTAATTTCCTGAGTTTATGGTATGGAAAGGTTTCTGATCTTTTACATCTAAATTTATTAATTTTAAGTGGGTGCTACCATCAATATTTAGTATTATAATCTAATATAATCCTGTATAAGTATTTACATATATACACATGACATTTTATTGTTTTACTGTTATTCCTCTTTCCTTTTAGTTTTCCTTTATACTACAGAGTTTTATATTGTTTTATGATGTTTTTAAGTAGGTCATATTATTTATAACTATCATTTTGTGATAGTAAATGAGATATAAAAATACTTATAACAGGAAAAGGGAGCTCTTAGGTCTGATAGGTCTGCAAACACTTTTTAGACTCCGTTAAAAAAGACCATCTAACCTCTTACTGGCTGTGTTGCTTCTGAATATTATGTTTGATCTCTTACCCTTAGATCTTTCCTGTGTAAAAGCAGAAGCATAATACCTGCCTCTTAGCAACAGATTTAGGCTGAAATTAAATAATTCATGTCAGAATGCCTGGCCCATATAGATCATCCTTCCTACAACATAATTTGAAATTATGAAACAGATGTTCACTCCAAAATAAGAATACAAACAACCCAATTTCTTAAATGAGCAAGAGATCAAACCATGCACCTTCCCAAAGAAGATACACAAATAGGAAATACGTGTATGAGAAGATGCTCAACATCACTTGTCATTAGGGGAATAAAAATTAAAACAAAGAGACATCACTGTACACCTATTAGAATGGCTCAAATCCAAAAAACTGACAACACCAACTGCTAATGAGGATGCAGAGTAACATGATCCCTCATTAACTGTTGAGAATGCAAAATGGTACATCAACTTTGGAGGACAGCTTGCCAATTTCTTACAAAGCTAAACACAGTCTTACCATATCATCCAGAAATTGTACTTCTAGTTATTTACATAGTTAATCTGAAAACTTGTGTCTACACAAAAGCCTGAACATGAATATATACAGCAGCTTTATTTAAAATCACCCAAAACAGGAAGCAACCAATGTGTCAACAGGTGAATGGATAAACAAACGATGGTACGATCCATTCAGCAGAATATTATTCAGTGATAAAAAGGATTAAGCTCTCAAGCCACCAAACACATGGATGAATTCCAAATGCATATTGCTAAGTAGAAGAAGCTGGCTTCAAAGGACTACATACTGTTTGATTCCATTTAGATGACATTTTGGAAAAGGTAAAACTATAGAGATGATAAACAGATAAGTGGTGGACAGAGGTTGGGAGAGAAAAGTTTGAAAAGGTGAGGCACAGTTTACTATTTGAGGCAGTGAAACTATTCTGGATGACACCATAATGGTAGATACATAACATTATGCTTTCAACAAGACCCATAGAACTCTACATCACAAAGAATGAACCTTAATGTATGTATGCAAAATCTAAAAAATTATGTAAGAGTTTAGGGTATATGACTACAGAGTGCAGAATATGAAAAAATAATCTTACTCTATTAAAAGTGTATAAAACCAAGACAGAAATAGATTCATAGACACAGAGAACAAGCTGGTGGTTGCCAGAGAGGAGGCAGGTTGGAAGGGTGGGAGAAATAGGTGAAAGGGATCAAGTGGCACAAAATTGCACTTTGATTGGTGTTACACTGCCACAGACTAATGAATACCTGAGGTTATTAAATGCTGGAAGGGCAAGGAAGAATGTTCCCCTAGAGACTTTGGAGAGAGCATGATCTTATCAACACATGGATTTCAGACTTACAGCAACAACCACAATAAAAATAAAGTAGTATTGGATATAACCCAAAGTGTAAAATAAATATCCGTAAGTAATACTGATATAAATAAGTAAATGGTGAAACCAAGGGGAGAAGATAGACAAATCTCCCATGCAGGAGAATTCCAAAAACGTATCTAGATAATATTCAAATATGGATAAATAATGTATCCAAGTAATGTATCAGTCCTTCAGGAAAGCCTTAGGAAATCTGAAAAGTACTGAATTAATAAACCAGTACTGAAACATTATTATTAATAATGACAAATACAGCATACCAAGGTAAGATGTTAAAAATAGGGAAATCTGGGTGTGGGGGAATATGGAAATCTATTATATATTATTATAAAATAAAAGGCATACTGAAAAAATAAACCAAATGTTTAAGCCTGTCTGAGTTTGAACCTTGTGCCATTCTTTCTTTATATGTGATTGACAAGAGCTCAGTTTCTTAACTTTAAAGTGGGGATGATCCTTTGTCCAGAAGAACCACTGTGAGGATAAATAAAATAACATATAAAGGGTCTACATGCTAGATTCTAACATAATGCCCTGGAGACTCTGGAACTTATTATATGTCGGTTTTCTTCTGTCCTTGTGAATACATTTTCAGATCTATAGAAGCCAATTAATTAATAGGATAAGAGGATAATATAAAAAACAGTGAGCAATGATTTGAATGCCGGGCTTCTCAAACTGTATTTGTTTGATGTGGAGGTAACCAAATATAAATTTCTTATTGGTGAAAGTGAGTGATTGGTTGGAAGTTGAATTTTTCTTGGATAAAGCACAAAATCAAGCTGCTTCATACACTTTGGCTACTGACTACCCCTTCTCAAGATTTGTGGATTAACGTGATGATATCGTGAGGCCTACAGATTAAATGAAAATGCCTGCTCATGAGATGTTCATTCCAATTAGTTACGAGTAAAGATGGAATTGTACCTCATTTCAAAACTTACTGAAGTGCAGTTACCAAGTAAAATGGTATTAGTAATCAATATTTCTTACACAGAACCTCTTACAAATCCTTCATAAATAACATCAATGCAATAGAGTAGGCTTTATTGGTTAAACCAGCCAGCCCATTTTGATATTTGAGCAGACAAGTTTCAATTAATCTGTGAGAAATTTTGTCATTTACCTTCACCCTGCCTACCCACACAGGTAATCAGAATAGCATTAGTTCAATTTGAAAGACTTGTATAATATGAAAAAAAGCCAAAAAGTCATTTTAAGTCTGTGTACTTCTGTTGCTAATGCCAGCTGGCCAACCTCTAACATTTCAAAACTTGGGAGTCTCCAAAACATACATGATCATCCATGCCTTTAAACATGTAACAATGATGTTGTAACCAAACAAAACTAGTAACGTGTGAGTGCCACAAGATATCTCTCTCCCTTTGCCCAGGAAGAAGAACTTGGGCTTGGCTCTCTCGATACCCTTCTCCCTCACCTAGTCTCTTACATTTCAAGGACTGGGGTAAAAAGGAAGACAAGAGACTCCCAGGAGGGGCTTTAGGAAATTATTGTTGCAACGTACACATTCTCCTTTGAGGTATTCCAAAATCCAAGGAAAGAATTTGAGTCAGGTTCATGTTATCCTTGGTTTCTAAAATGTTTGATTTTCAGAATGCATTGCCTCACTGAGAAGGGGTGAAGTAGACCTTTAGTGGTTGGCAGAATCAATAATTTTCACTTCTCACTACATTAAAGATTCATGGTTAGTTCAGCTTGCAATGTACCTGCCTATGTTTGATTGCCAGCTCCTTCACTACCTAGATTTAATCCCAACTCTCTGACCCTTGGTTAAATTGCTTAATCTCTCATTACCTCACATACTTTCTCTGTAAAATCGAGATAATACTGGTACATGCCTGATAGGGTTAGTTGCAAGGAATAAACTGTATAACCTGTGTAGAAACAACAGAATAGAGACTTGCACATAGTAAGTACCCAATAAATGTTAGCCAAGGTTACATTTTCCTTTATGTTACTTCTCCGTATCTGAATCTTGTTTTGTAAAAACTTTCTACCATTAAGGGAATAAGAAATTTACATTAAATAGAGATGTATTTCTTTTGTGATTAATTCCCATTTATTGGGGCAGCTAAGTCTTGAAAATATAGTTAAGACGTTTAACCCAGTAATTGTGTGATAATGTTCTTATCTGCTCCTGACTGGCTATACAAGTGATACACTTTGTATTCAGTGAATGTGAAATCTAAAATAACCACTTTTCTAAGTACCATAATTTTAAGGGATACTTCTTAATTTAAATAAAGTGCTTTCCAATTCTCTTTGCTTTCATGAAAGTTGAACTTTTGTTTATAATGCTAAGTCCTTCCCCATGTGGTTTGGTCATTGACACAAAGAGAAAATCCGCCAAAATAGCGATATCACAGATGGTTCACCCAGACAGCAAGGATACTTTATGAGCTGAAAAATCAGCCAGTAGGGAAAACACACAACAAAAATAAAAAGGTCTCTCATAATTCACATTTTCTATTTCAAACAGGAGCAGCTTAACCACATTTTGCACCCAGTTGCTGACATTTTTTTCCCTAACCATATTGAGAATATTTTCTCCCCATGATCTGCTTTTGCATCTTAATGCTTTTGGGAACCAGTGGACTAAAAACAATATTATTTATGTTAATTGTGCTGTGAACTGCATTAATAAAGAGTTTAAAAAACATTTGTGACATTATGCATTTAAATTCTGTCTATATCTTCACCCTTCAGTGACAGCAGCATTTGCACAAATAGTAAAGCATTGAAAATAAATTCATTTTTTGTGACAAGCTTGCAAATGTGAAGCTGAATATTAATGGCAAGACGTGAACAAAGGGAACATACTGAATTTTCACAAAAGAAAATTTCCTCTGGTACTGCCCCCAAGAACAGAGTTTAAGAGTAAGCAGCTAAGGAGCTTCCCTGGTGGCGCAGTGGCTGAGAGTCCACCTGCCAATGCAGGGGACACGGGTTCATGCCCCAGTCTGGGAAGATCCCACATGCCGCAGAGCGGCTGGGCCCATGAGCCATGGCCGCTGAGCCTGCACGTGCGGAGTCTGTGCTCCACAACATGAGACGCCACAACAGTGAGAGGCCCGTGTACTGAAAAAAAAAAAAAAAAAAAAAAGAGTAAGCAGCTAAAATGAAGGGCCACAAATGTGAGTGTTACTAAAGACATTAACAACCAGTCTCTTCTTAGAGAGAAAATCAAGAACTGTAACTGAAGAATCTGTCCAAGTTGGATATATAATTAATGGTAGGTCACAGAGAATAGAGGAGAACTCATTAACACTATATTAATACTTCCACTTAAATAGCTAACATTTTACAGTTGTCATTGCTTTCATGTACTATATGTGAAAGTATTATACAAGAACCTAATAATTATTTAATTTAAATGATCTCAGTATAATCTTATAATAATCATTCACATAAGTAGGACACATATTCTCTTTCTAGAGATGAGAAAACTAAACCAGGGAAATTGTGAACTGCCCAAGTTAACAGGCAGCTAGTCTTTTGCATTCATACAACTGATTTTTTTTTTTTTTTAGAACAAACTCTTTCAGAGAAATGCATAGATATTCCTAAATCAAGTTTCTCAGGTTGAGTTCAGTCTTCCATGCATCTACTGGCCAGTAACATTTTATCTGCTGAATGGCCATCCTTTCTGCCATATACAGTATGGTTTTGTCCTCATCATCATGTTAGTTATCACTGCTGCATAACACTATTACCACAAACTCAGCAGCTTTAAAACAGCACACATTCTCACAGTGTCTGTAGGTCAAGAATCTAAACATGGCTAAACTGAATCTTCTCCTTAGGGCTCTGCAAAGATGCGATAAAGGCTAATTGAAATGGGGTTGCAGTCTTATCTGAGGCTCGACTGAGGAAGTTTTTGCTTTCCAAGCTCACTCATGCTGTTGGCAGAATTGTCTCTTGCAGTTGCAGAACTGAGGGCTTCCGTTTTTTGCTGACTATTGAGTGGAGGCCAGTGTCAGCTCCTAGAGGTCACCCACAGTTCCTTGCAATGTAGGATTCTCCAACATGGCCACTTGCTTCCTCAAAGTGAGCAAGGGAGGGAGAGACTCTAGCAAGAGGAGCACTACAACCTTATGTAACTGAATCATATAATCACACATAATCATGCCCATCCTATCATTTTTGCCATACTTTTTTGTTAGAAGAAAATCAGAGGTGTTAACCACACTCTGGCATTGGGGATCACATAATAGCATGAATACCAGGAAACAGGGATTTTTTAGGGCTACCTTATGAGTCTATTTGCCACAATCACTATCAATGTATGCAACGATATGAATAATTCACTGTACTTTGTCCTTCCTATGAAAAGGTCAAAAAATAAAATGAATGTGCTGATGTTACTGATAATAACTTTAGGTTTATCAATTCAATACAAAGCTAGACATTGTTACATGAATATTTAGTCTCTGTCAAATGCTATTAAAATTAAAATTGAAATAAAGAAAAAGGAAATTCAGTAACAGGTACAAAATTACAAACATATATTGGCATAGACAGTATCAAAAATAAAATTGGGAAATTTATAATTTATTCTATCTCAGAGCTCTTCTTATAACCTGTAAGGGCACAGTTCAGTTTTTGACAAATTTCACACAAAAACACATACATTCACTAGGTATGAAAGTAAGACTTGTCTATAGTTAATAAGTGGCCAAGAACTCAAAAGTAGATTCTGTAATACTTAGTTTTTAATCTCAAAGTTTAACGAGCAAAGCTTAGATCTAATTATGGTAACGTTTGCTTAAAATTGTCCAAAGGCATTCCATTGCACATAAAGTCAAAATCCTTAACGTGGCCTGCAAAGCAATGTAATCTGATTTCTGCTCATCCTTCTCATCAGTCTCCCCACACTCTTATCTCAGCCACTGTTAACTTCTCCTACAACCCATATACTCTTTTGTACATACTGCTCTGGCAGCAACCAATGCTATTTCATCACTCTCATTTATTTATCACTTGCTAATATCTCAAGTATACTTTTCTCTGGAAAGCTAAGTTCTTTAGTAAGTACCTTTTTTGAAAAGTGGTGTTTCCTTCCTTCATAGAATTTATCTCAGTTCATAATTATCTATGCATTTGAAAATAAATTATTGTTTAATGACTGTCTTTCTAATCCATCAGACCAGAAGTTGGTAAAGGCAGGGACTGACCAAATTTAATAATGTGCACTAGTGTATCCTAAGTGCTTGGCATCTTGCTTGTGACAGATGTTCAAAAAATATATTCCTAGATAAATCAATCAACCAATTGACCAATCAATCAATGATTACCAATATTTTCACATAGGAACCTCAACCTCCCACCTATAATTCAATTTTTATTTTTGGCCCTGTTTAATTTATTGACTGTTCTATATACTTTTAGAAGCAAACCATCATCCATTTTTAATAGAGTTAAATGGGATGTCTTTTTTCTATAATTTGGAGGACAAAGGACATAATTGAAACAGAATAAAAAAAGTTAGAAAGGTTTTTTTGCTGTATTTTTCATGAAGATAATGGCCTTAAGCTTCTAGAAGGAGTGAAGACTTAGTATTGATTTTATCATAGGCAAGTGGGGCCCAATCTTCCATAAATTGAAAGAAAGAGAATTGTTGGAGTAAGGGGATGGTTACTGTTAAAGTCTTTATATTCTTTTAAATGTTTTGATTTGCAATGAAGTAGCAAAATATTTTTTTTAAAATAAGAGAAATTTTCTGAAAACTAACTGTAGGAAGCAGTCCTCATGGAAGTTAGATAACCAAAGAGAATCCATTCTTACATTAAAAGAAAAGTGGAAAGCTAAAAGAAAACTAAAAATTTTGTACTGTGGTCTCAGATTTAATCAACAATTACATTCAAAGTCAGCAAGAAGAAATTCAGTGATTCTGAGAAGGGTCTGCCTGATTTATTTATTGTTATTTCATGCCAGTCTAGACATAGAGTTAATCTCCTGGAATTCTGTTCAAATTAATAAATGCCAGTTGTAAACAGATCTTAGGTGACCTCTCTTTCCCTCCTACATTATATAACAATTTCAGCTAAGAGGTTTCGCATTTGCTGGCTCTATAAGTGAACTCCAAGGACTCTGCCATTGCAAGTTGTTTTATTGACCAGACTTAAGCAAATGTCTATTAAAATCAAATGGGGATATAACAATAGGTCTTTTTGAATATCCCCTTTAACGTCTAAGGTCTAAGTACCAACTGCAGAGAAAACTTGGTTAAAATATCTCCATTAGCCCCAGGGTGGATGTCATAATCAATATCACAAAGAGTAATCTGCTATATAAAAGGAGGCAGTGGCATCTGGAATTAGCCACCCTTTCTCTACTTCTGCACAGAAAACTAGAACAAGACACACTTCCCTACAAAGCATTAATGGTACTCTTAATCCAAAGAAAGAAAGCTCTTAAAATTTCAAGTCACATTGATTATAACATTATTTCCTCTACACATAGTATCTCTGGTAATTTTCCCCATTGTGACAAGACATTTGAGTCCCCAAACTGTTTCTTGTATAGCTGTTCAAATATTAGATTATCAGTATTGCTTGAAGCGAATGTCCTAACTTTAATGGGAAATATTACAATTATGGCTGAGGTTTATAATATTATTGTAAGTAGGCTGAACTTCATAGCAATCTGGACACTTTTCATAAGGAGACATAGGCTTTACTTTCAGAGATATCAATAGGGCAGAGATTTTAAGCTGCCTCTAGTTATAAAACAGAAAGCAATGTGAGGCCATTTATCCAGAGCATTCATTCTGGGTCAACCAAGCCCCAAGCACCTGTTTTCTCTATGAGTGCAAACATTGCCTGAATGACCCCAATTATTGTCTCAATTCTTCCTTTTACCTTGCCTGTGGGGACAGTCTGCCAACTTTTAGGGCCTCAGCCAAGAATGACAAGAACCCGCAGGAGGCTCCACGTGGCTCTTGCTAGCCCAGCAGAGAACTGGAGCAGAAATACGAGCTACTCCTTAGACTTCCAGTTGATTTCAGCCTTTATCTATCCTTCTAAAAATATCTGTAGATATTTTTCATATGTGCATTATAGATCAAATCATATCATTCACTTCAACTACCCTCTAAGGCTGCTATTTTTAATTGCACCCAAATATGCAAGTAAATGAGGATTTGCTGAATCAAAGTTCCCAAGTCTATCCATAAGGTGTTGTCAGTTTCAGGATGGTAAAATATCACCAAAGCCTTAACTTGACATGCATCATCTGATAGGTATTGCTAGATTCCAAAAAAAAAAGTGAGTTAACTTCCTGAGGAATATTGGGCTGAAAACTACACAGTTCAACAACATCACTTTCATGTATATATTCAAGTAGCTAAGGAGAGCCTACTCTATACAAGACATAGAGCAAGGCACTGTTGGATTTAAGGACAGGCTATAGAGACAAAAATAATATTATTTTTGCCCTTGCCTCTCCCTCCACCCTAGGAAAATACAATTTAATTAGGAAAGAAAGCGCTCATATACAATTGCTAAGTAAAGGATTAAGTAAAAAGAAATCTTAAAAGGAGGTCAAAGAGAGTGGTTTATATTTCAAAGGAAGAGGAGAAACTATTTCTGCCAGTGTCATGGGGCAAAGTAAGAAATCAGGAGGCTATTGGGGAAAGAGCATGCACTTGAAGAACAAATTAGAAAGGAAAGGAAATGGGACAAATCATGAGCAAGGTCTTCAAAAATTTTGCAGTGTCTTTGAACATGATGATCTTTGTTCAGTTAAAGTAAATCAAATGAGTAAATTTAAAAAAAAAAGATTTTTCCCAAGCGATACAGGGCATTTGGCATTCCTAAAGGATGCTATCCAATGTCAACAAAACAAGGGTCTATGCACAAGAAGAGAGTGACTAACAGACCATAAAAGATGGAGGTAGACTAAGTACGAGAAAGACAAGAAAAAACAAATGCCAAACTCCCAAGAACTGGAGTACTAGTTTCCATATGCTGTATAAGAAGTTGTTACAAATCTAATAGTTTCAACCAACACAATTATTTTCTCAATGTCAGGATTCTGGGTTCAGTGTAAATGGGATCTCTACTCAGGGTCTTATGAGGCTGCAGTCAAGGTGTCAGATAATCTGTGATCTTTCTTGGAGCTGGAGGTCATCTTCCAAGCTTATGTAGTTAATGGCAAAATTTAGTTCCTTGCAGTTGTAAGAGTGAGACCCTCACAAGGGCTTACCCAGTTCCTTGCCATGTGGCCCTCTCTTTAGGCAATTCACAGCACAGCAGCTTGCTTCCTCAAGATTGGCAGAAGAGTCTCTCTCTTCAGCCTCCCAAGACTGTCTTATGTAAGCATTCCATCATCTTAGCCATATAACAAAACCAGTGACATACAATCACCTTTGAAATATTCTATTGGTGAGAAGTAAATTACAGATCTCATCCATATTCGAGGAGAGGGAATTATACAAAAGTGTGGTCACTGGGGTCACCTTAGGGCATCCCTCCCACAAATGGAAACAATTAGAGTGATGGGACTGGTATGATATTGATCAACAAGTACAAATTGGGCACTTGTCTTTGTTCAAGTATGAATTATCATAATTCTTTCCCCTTTTCTTATGTTTACAAAGGATTAACCTTTACATACAGTACAACCTTAGACTTAGGCAACTGAGTCACTGTCCTGGGCCTTATGCTGTAGAGGTTCCTACTATGGCACTCTTCTAGCTGTGTCCCTCCATACAGAAAGAGGGGTCTGTGGGGCCAAAGGAATAAGCCCAACTGGAGCCCACATACCTCCTCTTTCATGCTGTACTCTGGATACTTAAGTCTTAGGAACTCCCTGCCCAAATAGTCCCAAGCCTGTTTCCTTCCTTTCCTTCAGTCTGTCCTCCTAAAGACAAACGATGCTACTCATGTACAGAACTTTAAGTCCTAGGAGTTATTCAAGGGGTTGTTCTTTTCAAGAAGCCATTGTCTGGTAGAACTGGGACTTATAATCTGAGATGTCCACAAACATTTTCTTGGTTCTCCACAGCACAGATTGGAACCAGGGAAGGGAATTGAAGAGGTGGACATTAGATGGAATACTCCCCATTTGTCCTTTTTCGCCAGGCTTACAAATGTTAGAGGTAGGTCTGTTTACATATAGAAAATAGAAATCTCACTCTGAGCAGATAATTTCATTCATGCCCATGGGGTTAAGTGACAACCCACTCAAATATTTTTTTCTCTTTGCTGAGCGAAGAACATTCTCTAAGGAAGTTGGAATAGAAAATGCTACCTCATCAATAAAAAGCAGGCAAATAAAAACACCTTACAACCATTCAGGGGAAATAAAATGGTTCTCTGTAGGGTAATTGTAACCTAAGATACCTGAGACACTTAAATGTTTCAAACTATACATTTTTAAAGGGAATCAAAGGATTGTGACATTCAATTGGACACTCATATAAGGTATGAGAGAGACAATAAAATGTTGAATGTAAAACTCAAAAAAGACACTGGGGAGAAAGAAAAGGAAAAAAAATTCTCACAAAAGCACATTAACTGGAAATACTGTTCAGAGATTTTTTAAAAAGACATCTCTGACTTGAGGTTTTAGTGCTGAGCACAAGCGCTTTTGGGCATTCTCCATTACTAGAAAATCATAAGGGAATCAGGTATTCATGTTACCCACGGAGGCTGTCCTGCCTGTTTACAATATGGTATTAGCAAGGGTTTAGAACTCAACAGCTTTTTTCCAAGTTTTCATTTTCCAACTCCATGGCCATTCCAGATAAACATCTGTGCTTCATATTGTGTGTTGGGCACATTGCTACTGATCTGACATCAAACGTCTTTTCCTCCATCTGTTGCTGATTCTTTTTTTTTTTTTTTTTTTGTAAAGCAGATGACTTTTTTTTTTTTAGATGTTGGGGGTAGGAGTTTATTAGTGCTGAGCACAAGCGCTTTTGGGCATTCTCCATTACTAGAAAATCATAAGGGAATCAGGTATTCATGTTACCCACGGAGGCTGTCCTGCCTGTTTACAATAATGGTATTAGCAAGGGTTTAGAACTCAACAGCTTTTTTCCAAGTTTTCATTTTCCAACTCCATGGCCATTCCAGATAAACATCTGTGCTTCATATTGTGTGTTGGGCACATTGCTACTGATCTGACATCAAACGTCTTTTCCTCCATCTGTTGCTGATTCTTTTTTTTTTTTTTTTTTTTTTGGTAAAGCAGATGACTTTTTTTTTCTCGTTTCCCCTGCATTAGCAGGCAGATTCTCAACCACTGTACCACCAGGGAAGCCCCCGCTGATTCATTTTTTAAAAAAAGCATTTCAATCAGGGAAGGGTAGTTCAAGACGTTAGTGTAGGAAGATTCTGAAAACGCATATCCTCCCATGAGCACAATAAATCTACAGCTTCATATGGAACAACTCACTCTGAAAAAGACCTAAAAACTAGCTGAACAGCTACTCTAGACCAAAGGATAAAAGCACCACATGGAGTCGGGTAGGAGAGGCTGAGACAAGGTCTCATCAAATATCCCAAATCTGGCAGGGTGATCCACAATTGGGTGGAATCAAATACCAACATGGAGCTTATCCCTGAGGAGCAAGAGATTTGTGCCACACATCAGGCACCACAAACCTTGGGACCAGCAACAGAGAGACAACCTCCCAAAACATCTGTCTTTGAAAACCAATGGGGTTTATGCCTAGGCAAACTATAGGCCTACAGGTAACGGAGATTCCACCCTTAAAGAGCTCTCATGGAGTCTCACTAATCCCAGGACCCAGCACAAAAGCAGCAGGTTGAAAAGAGCTTAGATCATATGTAAAGAAGATACACTGGCTAATCTTAAAGCATCTGCAGTTGGGGCAGGAGTCTGCTGGGACTCTCTGGAAACGGAGGCTCTGGCAGGCACCATTGTTGCATTCTTACTCTACCTTGCTAGCACCAGCACTGGTGAGCATCATCTTTGCACTCTCCCTCTAATCTGCTAACACCAGTGAGCACACAGTGCCACCCTGTCACTCCTATGGCTTGGGGCACACACAGGCAATGCCCCTTAAGCACCTGGCTCTGGTGGATGGCAGGCTTGAATTTCTGAGGCATATGGATCTGAAACATTCAGAACATAATTGCAGTCCCACAGGATTATATATATTTGCATATCTTAAAAGCTGCTGCCTGAGGTTCTAGCTTCCAATCAGCCTGAAACTAGGTGTTTGTTGACTGAGATCCCTTCCTCTGGAACACTCACAGATCTTGGCATACCCTCAACAGGTAGGAAAAAAAAAAAAAAAAAAATCAGATTGCTTTAAACAACCACAAAAATTTGAGAGACAACCAAGAGCTAGGGCAAGGTTAAATAGTAAGTTTTATCTCCTATACAAAGCCATTCCTCCAAGATTGGGAAAGATAGCCATTTCACCTCATACCTAGAAAAAACAGAGTCAAGCAAAATAAGGAAACAGAGGAATATGTTCCAAATAAAAAAACAAAATAAAGTCCCAGGGGTGAAAAATTAATGAAACAGAGATACATAATTTACCTGAGTTTCTCTAAAATAACTATGATGAGTTCAAATTAATGGTCATAAAGATCCTCACCAAAATCAAGAGGAGAATGGATGAACCCAGTGAGGACTTCATTATGATTATTTTGTGTGTGTGTGTGTGTGGTACACGGGCCTCTCACTGCCGCGGCCTCCCCCGTTGCGGAGCACAGGCTCCGGACACACAGGCCCAGTGGCCATGGCCCATGAGCCCAGCCACTCCGCGGCATGCAGGATCCCCCCGGACCAGGGCACGAACCCGTGTGCCCTGCACCGGTAGGCGGACTCTCAACCACTGCGCCACCAAGGAAGTCTAGGACTTCATTAAAGAGATAGAAATTATAAAAAAGTACCAAAGAGAGGTCACAAAGCTGAAGAATAATTGATCTGAAAAATACACTAGAGGGGTTCAACAGCAATATAGATAAAGTAAAATAAATGATCAGTGATCTGGAAGGCAGAGAAGTGGAACTCACACAGAGCAGCAAAAAGAAAAAAAGAATTTTATAAAGCGAAGATAACTTAAGAGACCAATGGAACAACAACAAAATAGTAACATTTGCATTATAGAGATCCCAGAAGGATAAGAGAGAGAGAAAGTGGTAGAAAACTTAGCTGAAGAAATAATGGCTGAAAAGTTTCCTAGCCTAGAGAAGGAAACAGACATCCTGATCCAGGAAGTACAGAGAATTTCTAAAAAGAAAAACCCAAAGAGTCTCACATCAAGACACAATGCACTTAAAACGTCAAAAGTTAAAGAGACAATCTTAACAGCAGCAAGAGAAAAGTAACTTACGTTTAAGAAAACCCCAAAAAAACTATCAGCATATTTCTAAGAAGAAACATTGCAAGCTGTCAGAGAGTGGCATGATATATACAAATTCTGAAAAGAATAAAAACTTCCAACCAAGAATACTCTATCCAGAAAGGTTATCATTCATAATCAAAAGAGAAATAGTTTTCCAGACAAGCAAAACTAAAGGAGTTCAAAACCACTAAACTGGCCTTATAAGAAATATTAAAGGGACTTTGTTAAGCTGAAAAGAAAGAGCACTAATTAGTGACAAGGAAACATGTAAAATCTCTCTGGTAAAGGTAAATATACAGTAAAATTAGTGGATCAATCACTTTAAAGAGGTATAAAGGTTAATAGACAAAAGTAGTAAAATTAACTATAGCTAAAACAATTAGTTAAGGAATACACAAAATAAAAGATCTAAAATGTGACATCAAAAACATAAAACCTAGAGGGGAGAGAAAAAAATGGAGAGTTTTAGAATACATTCAAGCTTAACTTGCTATCAGTGTGTGTGTGTGTGTGTGTGTGTGTGTGTGTGTATCATATATACTGTATATGATATAATACAAATCATGATATATACATATTATGATATATACATACTATGCATTATATATCATATATAGTATATATGATCCTCATGGTAAACACAAAACAAAAACCTATAATAGATACACAAAAGATAATACAAAAGAAATTTATGCATAACAATGTAGAAAGTCATTAAACCACAATCAAGAAAGCAAAAAAAAGAAAGGAACAAAGAACTACAAAAACCACCAGAAAACAATTAACAAAATGGCAATACATACATACCTATTTATAATTACTTTAAATGTAAATGGACTAAATTTTCCAATCAAAGACTTGGAGTGGCTGAATAGATTTTAAAAAAGAAATAAAAAGACCCATCTATGTGCTGGCTACAAGAGACTCACTTCACATGTAAGTATGCAGCCATACTGAAAATGAAGGAATTAAAAAAGCTGTTTCATGCAAATACAAGCCAAAAGAAAGCTAGGGTAGCTATACTTATACTAGATAAAATACTTTTTAAAAAAAAACTAATAAAATACAACTACAGGCATTACATAATGATAAAGGGGTCAATCCAGCAAGAAGATGTAATGTTTGTAAATATTTATGCACCCAAAATAGGAGCACCTAAATACATAAAGCAAATACTAAAAGACCTAAATGGAGAAATTGACTGTAATACAACAATAGTAGGGGATATTTATAGTCCACTTACATTAATGGATAGATCATCCAGACAGAACATCGTTAAGAAAATCTTAGCTTTAAAGGACATGTTAGATCAGATGGAGTTAATAGAACATTGTATCCAAAAGCAGCTGAGTATACATTCTTCTAAGGGGAAATGAAACATTCTCCAGGATATATCATGCATTAGGCTACAAAACAAATCTCAATAAATTTAAGAAGATTGATCATATCAAGAATTTTTTTCACCAAAATGGTATGAAACTAGAACTCTATTACAGGAAGAAAACTGGAAAAAAATCACAAGTAAGTAGAGAATAAACAACTTGCTACTGAACAACCAATGGGTCAACAAAGAAATCAAAGGAGAAATCAAGAAATACCTTGAAACAAATGAAAATAAAAACATACCAAAGGGCTCCCCTGGTGGCGCAGTGGTTAAGAATCTGCCTGCCAATGCAGGGGACATGGGTTCAAGCCCTGGTCTGGGAAGACCCCACATGTCGCAGAGCAACTAAGCCCATGCACCACAACTACTGAGCCTGTGCTCTAGAGCTCACAAGCCACAGCTACTGAGCCCGTGTGCCACAACTACAGAAGCTCGCATGCCTAGAGCCCATGCTCTGCAACAAGAGAAGCCACCACAATGAGAAGCCCACGTGCCACAACAAAGAGTAGCCCCCAATCACCTCAACTAGAGAAAGCCAACACGCAGCAATGAAGACTCAATGCAGCCAAAAATAAAATAAATAAATAAATTTATTTTTTAAAATACCATAATCTACGAGCTGCAGCAAAAGCAGTTCTAAGAGGGAAGTTTACAGTGATACAGGCCAGCCCCCAATCACCTCAACTAGAGAAAGCCAACACGCAGCAATGAAGACTCAATGCAGCCAAAAATAAAATAAATAAATAAATTTATTTTTAAAAATACCATAATCTACAAGCTGCAGCAAAAGCAGTTCTAAGAGGGAAGTTTATAGTGATACAGGCCTACCTCACAAATAAGAAAAATAGAAAACTGGAAAAAAATCACAAGTAAGTAGAGAATAAACAACTTGCTACTGAACAACCAATGGGTCAACAAAGAAATCAAAGGAGAAATCAAGAAATACCTTGAAACAAATGAAAATAAAAACATACCAAAGGGCTCCCCTGGTGGCGCAGTGGTTAAGAATCTGCCTGCCAATGCAGGGGACATGGGTTCAAGCCCTGGTCTGGGAAGACCCCACATGCCGCAGAGCAACTAAGCCCATGCACCACAACTACTGAGCCTGTGCTCTAGAGCTCACAAGCCACAGCTACTGAGCCCGTGTGCCACAACTACAGAAGCTCGCATGCCTAGAGCCCATGCTCTGCAACAAGAGAAGCCACCACAATGAGAAGCCCACGTGCCACAACAAAGAGTAGCCCCCAATCACCTCAACTAGAGAAAGCCAACACGCAGCAATGAAGACTCAATGCAGCCAAAAATAAAATAAATAAATAAATTTATTTTTAAAAATACCATAATCTACAAGCTGCAGCAAAAGCAGTTCTAAGAGGGAAGTTTATAGTGATACAGGCCTACCTCACAAATAAGAAAAATCTCAAATAAACAATTTAAATTTACTTCTAAAGAAACTAAAAAAGAAAAACAAATGAAGTGTAAAGTTAGTAGAAGGGGGGAAATAATAAAGGTTAGAGTGGAAATAAATGAAATAGAGACTAAAGAAACAATGTAAAAGATCAATTAAACTAAGAGTTGGTTCTTTGAAAATATAAACAAAACTGACAAACTTTAGCTGGACTCACTAATGAAAAAAGAGAGGGGGCTCAAATAATAAAATCAGAAATGAAAGAGGAGAAATTATAACCAATACCAAAGAAATACAAAGGATTCTAAAAAATTACTATGAAAAATTATACCTGAACAAATTGGGCAACCTAGAGAAAAGTGAATAATTGCTACATTCAATCTTCTGAGAGTGAATTGTGAGGAAATAGAAAATCTAAATAGACTGATTATTAGAAAGAAGATTGAATAATCAAAAACAAAAATCTGGAACCAGATGGCTTCCCTGGTCAAATCTACCGAATGTTCAAAGATTTAATACCTACCCTTCTCAAACTCTTCAAAAATTTGAAGACTAGGGAATGCTTCCAAACTGATTTTTCAAGGCCAGGATAACCCTGATAACCAAACAAGACAAGGACATCACTAAAAATGGGAAATTACAAGCCAATATCCGTGATGAATATAGATGAAAGAAATTCAACAAAATATTAGCAAACCAAGTTTAACAATACATTAAAAGATTCATATATATTGATGAAGTAGAATTTATTCTTGGGATTCAAGAATGGTTTGACATAGGCAAATCAATCAACATGGTACACCACATTAATAAAATGAAGGATAAAAATCATACAATTATGTCAATAAATGCAGAAAAAGCATTTGACAAAATTCAACACCGTTAAAATCTCCCAACCAAGTAGGCAAAAAAAGAATGCACCTCACCATAATAAGAGCTATAAATGACAAGCCCATAGCTGACATTATATCTAATGGTGAAAAGTTGAAAGCTTTTCTTTCACGATCAGGAAAAAGACAAGGATGCCCACTTTCACCACTTTTATTTAACACAGTATTAGAAGTCCAGAGTAATTAGGTAGGAAAAATAAATAAAAGAATCCAAACTGATAAGGAATATGTAAAACTGTCACTATTTGTGGATATGATTTTATATGTAGAAAACCCTACAGACTCCACCAAAAAATATATATAATCTTAAATTATATACAAAAATTAATTCAAAATGGATTAAAGACTTGAATGTAATACATGAAACCATAAAAATCCTAGAAGAAAACATAGGTGA
>NC_041233.1:61716347-61738442 GCF_002837175.3 Physeter macrocephalus
ATGGACAAATTGATAGAACATGGTATATATATACACCTTGGAATACTCTTCAGCCATAAAAAAAAAGAATGAAACCTTGCCATTTATGACAACATGGATGGACCTAGAGGATATTATGCTAAGTGATATAAATCAGAGAAAGACAAATACCACATGATTTCATTTATATGTAAAATTAAAAAAAAAAAAGAAAACTTATAGATACAGAGAACAGCCTGATGGAGGGATGGACAAAATGGGTGAAGGGAACCCATCAGGAGCTACAAACTTTCAATTATAAAATAAATAAGTTATGGGGATATAATGTATAGCATGCTGACTATAGTCTATAATATTGCATTGCATATTTGAATGTTGCTAATAGAATATTAAAAGCTCTTATCACAAGAAAAAAATTGTGTAACTTTGTACAGTGACAGATAGCAACTAGATTTATTGTGGTGATCCAATTGCAATGTATACAAATATCAAATTATTATGTTGTACACCTGAAACTAATATATGTCAATTATACTTCAATAGAAATTTTTTTTAAAAGCTGTTCACTCAAGCCTCAACTTCCACCACATTTGAAACCTAACAGGAAAAAAAATCTGGGCAAGAATTCATTTAACATTTATAGCCTCAAAGTTCATAGCAGCAGTATTTACGATAGCCAAGACATGGAAGCAACCTAAATGGCCACGGACAGAGGCATGGATAAGAAGATGGAATATTATGCAACCATAAAAAGAATGAAATAATGCCATTTGTAGCAACGTGGATGGACCTAGAAATTACCCTATTAAGTGAAGTAATTAAGACAGAGAAAGACAAATATCATATGATAGCACTTATACATGTAATCTTAAAAAATGATACAAGTGAACTTTTTTACAAAACAGAAATAAACTCATGGACATAGAAATCAAACTTGCATTTACCAAAGGGGATAGCGAGGGTGGGATAAATTAGGAGTTTGTGATTAATACATACATACTACAATATATAAATCAGATGAACAACAAGGATAGGGTACTATATTCAGTATCTTATAATAACCTATAATGGAAAGGAATCTGAAAAAAGAGTAGAGATATGTAAATGCATAACTGAATCACTTTGCTGTACACTTGAAATATTCTTCCTGATTGAGTTATTCTTCAAATATTAGAAGTACATAATTGATCAAAACCACATGAATATTGTAACAAATTTGGATAAACAAGAAACACATTAAAAGTGAAATTTTATTGAAAAAAACGTTTCTAAAAGGGATGAAAAAAACAAATAGCAAAATGCATTTGTAAAGATCAGACTTTTGGGGGCTTCCCTGGTGGCGCAGTGGTTGAGAGTCCACCTGCCGATGCAGGGGACACGGGTTCGTGCCCTGGTCCAGGAAGATCCCACATGCCGCGGAGCGGCTGGGCCCGTGAGCCATGGCTGCTGAGCCTGCGCGTGCGGAGCCTGTGCTCCGCAACGGGAGAGGCCAAAACAGTGAGAGGCCACGTACCGCCAAAAAAAAAAAAAAAGATTAGACTTTTTGTAAGTTATAATTTAAGTATCTTGGGAGGTATATGTGTCATAATTGGCCATGGGTTTTTCTTACTATATGCATAATCATGCCTGAAGCCTTAGATGCACGAAGTATATTTGATATAAGGCCATGGTAGCATGGATGTGTGTAGAGGATGTTACAAGGTAGCATGGATGTGTGTGGAGGATGTTACAATTATTCACTCTCCTTGGCCTCGACCCTTTCCTTTTTTCCAGGAGCATCCTGTAATATGCCTGGGTCACACCTAAAGTACAACAATGCTCAAGAAGATAAAGCCAGATGAGGCTGAACTTTCCACTTTAGTCCCGTCAACACTGACGTAACTGCCAATTCAGTTTGCTGAACAGTTTTCTTTTAAATAATAGGATAAAAATTGACAGTAATTTCCCTCATGAGCCTCATGTCTTGAAAGATATGTCAATCAACTAAATGGCATCTACTAATTCTTAACATGACTATTGTTTATTATAAAGACATACGTAATTACCAATCAACATGATTCATTTCTATGAAATCATCACTGGTTACTGGAGTAAGTTAATCTATGTCAAGGCAGAGCAAAAGCAAAAGAATTGCTTTTTCAGTTATCTGCATCTCAGGTTTTGAAATATGTAAGAGTCTGTCAACCCTTGTCAATCTTGGGCCAAATATCAGGAAGAGCTTACTCCTGTAAGAGTTGAAGTTATTAACAGATCACTGTGAAATAAGGAAAATTAAACAATGCACTGTTTTTCATTATATCAAGAATGTTCATTTTAATGTGTTTTTTATTGTGAGAGATGTTCTTTCCACTTTTGTTAACACCATTTTCCCCTTCTGAAATAATGTTGATAGCAAGTTTTTCTTCTTTCATCTTCTCCATCTTTTTTCTTCCTTTTTTCTTCCCCCCTTTCCCACTTCCCCTCCTCCTCCTCCTCCACTACTGCCTGACTCTGGTCTTTATTCTCAGGTCAAATTCTTAATAGGTAATTTAATTAACTGACCTATGAATGGATGCCAACCCCAAGTCAGCTGTCCATCCACATTCCAGTCAACAGTGACCACTGAGAATAGGATCACATGTTGCAAACATGTCTCCTGTATGCGATTACATTTTTAAAAGCAAGTGACAAAAACAATACATGTTTAGAATGCAAATCAGTATGGATATAATGATCACTGCTTTGTAAATAAATAAAACTGTAGAAATCATTAGGACAGAAAGAAGCCTCACCCCCACCACTCCCACAAAAGAGGTAGCTTCATATCTCTTTAAGCCTGGTTCCAGAGGTTTTATGCAGTTAGTAAAGAAAAGAAAAAGTGATTAACATTTGAAAATCTCATTACATTTGCAGACACTGCTTTTGCCATGTGGTATGATGTAGTCACAGTCCTTCAGTATTCTGACACTACACATTTCTCATGGTTCCAGCTCTGCAGAAGTGTGTGTGGTGAATGAATTAGAGGGAAAATCAAGCATGAGAAGAGCCAAAAGGACAATATTTGTTGTCTAGGCATTGGAAGGCCAAATTTATAATCTGATTTGTATAAAAAGAAAGAGTTTTATGTTAATCCATCATCAGAGAAATGACCAGTCATACATTCAAAAATAATCAATTAAACACAAGATATTTTAAGTATAAATATGAAATATGTAATAAATTATCTGGCACAAAAATTACACCATATTTTCAACGTGGGCAACATTGTGATCAAGAGGGTGAAAATTGGTTCTTGAGGGGTAAAGCAAATGTAGAACTTACAATGGACTGTGGCCCTGCAAAATGTCAGAATACATTATCAGATGTACAGTATATCTGTGGTATTAAAATTTCATGCTGGGATGCCAATTAGAAAAATACATCTAAAAATTTTTCTCAGAAGGGAATAGTGAAAAAAAGTTTGAAAAACACTGGATTATCTCCAACATAGAGCAATTGTGGTGGTGGTCGTTGTGATGGTGATGATGGCTAACTGGATTATCTCCAACATAGAGCAATTGTGGTGGTGGTTGTTGTGATGGTGATGATGGCTAACTGGATTATCTCCAACATAGAGCAATTGTGGTGGTGGTCGTTGTGATGGTGATGATGGCTATAAGAATAGGTAAAGCAATCATTGGACAGCTAGATGAAGAGGAAGAGCACATCAAACATTCTGCAAGTAAATGGAACACGCTAAATGCTAGTGAGCTTGTGGATGTATTAAGACAAAGTGTTGAAGATAAACATGTTTGGTTATTTAATATAGGAGAAAAGTAAAAGGAATAGAGAAGATTTCCTCCAAGAAAGTAAAGATTAGATGCATAGGCCTTTTAGCAGGCCTCTACATGACTATTCCCTGTGTAATCAATTTAGAAGAAATTGGAGAATTTCTTCAAATTGTGTTGGAACAAGACCAAAGGAAGATATCAAGAGTGCATTCACAATGTAGTCTTTCTGGAAAGCAATCCAAAGTTGGTAAAATATATGGAAAATGTCATTAGGACAGAAAGAAGCCTCACCCCCACCACTCCCACAAAAGAGGTAACTTCATATCTCTTTAAGCCTGGTTCCAGATTATTATCAGACAAAATTATTATTTGATCAGACAAAACCCACAAATACACTCTAATTTAGAAGGGAGAGGCAAAAGTGGAGGGTAGCCATGGCTGAGACAGGAGACACACATGTAGAAGTGCACTTAGTGTGACTGCTTACTAAACATCCCTTAAAAGAATCTTGTGGAATTATGGAGGGCTACCAAGTTTGTATAAACTAAAAAGCCAGCAGGGGTCTAGATGTATCCTGATCAAGCAGGAATCTAGTCTAGAATATATGGTAAAAGAGAGGAGACAGAGTCACATAATATGCAAAGAACAGGCATCAGATATATTGAGTTCACTAAACCCAGGGTTTAGTGTGGTCTCTTGATATAAGGGGCCATAACTACAGCCTGCTCCTCCTCTCTAACCACCTGCACCTCTAAATGACTGAGTAAATAGTAAAACATCAATTCTCCATTTATCCCCACCAGCACAAATTTGGACAATAAGCTAAAAATCAATGAAAATATAAAAAACTTGACTTTGGGCAAATTAAAAGACCTCATAAACTTCTACTCAAACTGATGAATCATCAGCAGGAAACATGTGATACAGTGTATGGAGCATTCCGCAACATAAAAACAAAAGCGAGGCACTTAGAATCCAAAGGAAGAGGTACTTTGAAATAAAGATGTATCACAAGAATCAAAAAACAATTAAGAAAAAAGTTATATTAGAGTCAATGAGAATGCTTTAAGGTGATTTTATATGATAATTATATGGTAATAGTTTTCATATCTGATTTCAGTAATTTGTTTAAAATGTAGATACACACACATAGGAAAAATGTCATTTATCAATACTAAATCACCTATATAAAATAACTGGGAACAAATTTTAAAAATAAATGTACAGGGCCTTTGAAATAATATATTTAGCAAAATCCATATGGAAAACTAAGTATTTAGGCTAAAGAAGGCTGTTTTGAAATAGAAGAGTTGTGAAAAGTTTATTATGCTTTCTAACACTAAAAAAAAAAAAAAAGATAGTGTTAAACAGATCAGTGAAAGATAATTGAAATTTCTCAGAGAGGAATAAAGCATATTAAAAAAATGGTATTTGTAAATGTATGGAAAGGAAGGTTGTTTGTATTAAGTTTTTCTAGGACAGTTTGTTAATTTGAGAAAAATAAAATCAACTTCTCTACTTCACACCATACAGAAACAAAGATCAATTAAAAATAGTAAATGGAATCAATAAAACTAAAATGATTGGAGAACACATAGATGTACATTCATCTATCTCATTTTCCAATGGATGCAGGTGCTCTAAAGACAAAACGAAAAAAGACAAAAATCTAGGTACATCAAAGTGTAGCATATTTTTCTACTTAACAGCAAAAAAAAAAAAAAAGTAAAATCAAAAGACTAATTACTAGCTGGAGAATGTATTTGCAACAGAAGAAGCTAAAGGTCTTTGTTTTGTGAAGAACACTTACGTGTGGTAACAGAGAAGGGCAAACAGCTTTCCAATGTTTTTTCTCCGTTTTGGTTACACAGGCAAACTATGTTTCCCAGAGCGTTAGCATCTAGTTGAGGTACACTGCTAGCTCTCATTGATGTCATCAAGGAGATTCTTCACTTCCACTCCTTCAGCTACTCAGTAAGGACAGATTTTCTGGTAACAAATTTTCTTAGCTGTCCTTTGTGTGAGAATACCTTTATTTCTTTTTATTCCTGGTAGTTTCAGTGGATATGGAATGCATGATTGATAATTCTTTCTTTATTAGACTACCTTACTGAAGTATGACAGGCAGAAAGCTATACATATTTAATGTATGCAACTCAATGAGTTTAGGGTAAGTATATAACTGAAACCATCACCATCATCAAGGCCACAGACATATCCATCACTTCCCAAAGTTTCTTCCCACCACTTTATTATTATTACTGTTAAGTGTGTGTGTGTGTGTGTGTGTGTGTGTGTGTGTGTGTGTGAGAGAGAGAGAGAGAGAGAGAGAGAGAAGGAGGCAGGGAGGGAGGGAAGGAGCAAGGCATTTTCCAGCCAGCTTGAGAGGCCTGCCCTGCTCTCCTCTGAAGTCTCATTATGCTAGTGATAAACCTTCCCGTGTGTGTGTGTGTGTGTGTGTGTGTGTGTGTGTGTGTGTAAGAGAGAGAGAGAGAGAAGGAGGCAGGGAGGGAGAGAACACTTAGAAGATCTACCATCTTAAATTTTGAGTGTACAATACAGTATTGTCAGCCAGGTTCATTTTGCACTAGTGATATTCAGGTGTCTAATCTGTCTTTATAAAATTCCAGAATGATCTGTAAAGCAATGTCATTGAGGTCAACAGATTGCATGTTATATATGATAGAAACAATCATTCCTTGCTCCTGGGGGCAGACTGTTGTTGATAGCGTCCATCCATTTCTTCAGGAAGGACTAACCGGGCATTGATGGCACCCAGAGTACTGCCAGTGTGTGAGGCAACACTCATGTTGTTGGCAGAATTTAGTGCCTTGCAGCTTCAGAAAGAGGGCTTCAGGTTCTTGCTGGCTGTTCAGCAAGAACAGACAGCTCTCAGTTCTAAGGACTGCTCACCGGTCCTTGCCACGTAAGGTTTCCCAGAAATGGCCACTTGCTTTCTCACATTCAGGGTGAGAGAAATCCCAGCAAGATGGACACTAGTATTTTATGAGACATAATCACATACACAATCACCTGCATCCCATCCCCTTTGCAAAATTCTATAGTTAGAAGCAAGTTACAGTGTAAGCAGCCTCCTGGCCTTAGAATCTAGTTACACTTTAAACTCTAATCTCTACATTAGCTAAATTCCAGGACCCTCAGTCTTCTGCATAGTTTCCAAAGCCTTTGTTCTTGTTCTTCTTGTTTAACATGTTGATTCTTTTCTTAGATTGAAGGAAGGGAAAATGGTGAACAGGTGATTAAAAGGATAACCAGACCTTTTCCCAGCATTTTGTTAATTAGGTTCTGTGACCAAGATAGCATCAGAAGAGGAGAACAATGGAGCTGGCCAGTCTGCACACAGTGGAAAATGATGGAGATTCTAACCCCCTTCTCAAATGATGAACTGCTATTAGCATCCCCTTCCTCCCTTTAAAAACTTTCATGGTCGGGCAGAATCTTTGGAATTGGTTCTTGGACACGAGTCCACTTTCTCCCCAGGTTGCCAGCCTCCTAAATAAAGCAATCTTTCCTTTTCTAGCTACACATGTCTCTTTAGTATTGGCTTTTGAGCAGTGAGCAGCCGAACTTGAGTTCAGTAACAACAGGTTCTGCCCACATTCAAGCCAAAGGGATCATATACTGTCATGAACACCAGCCAGTGAAGATCACAGGGACCATGTTAATATCTGTCTGCCACACAGGGGCAGGGTATATAGTTGTTGAATAAGGAGCATCAGTGGTTCCCTAAAGAACTCTGCCATTACCAAGTAGTCCTCAAATGCAAAACAAAATGGGGTAAGAAGTATTCTAGCCATTACAAGCAAAGTTAGGGGAGGGGCAGAAGATAAAGGGATTAAAAAACACGTAATGAGACTTAGGTTTGATGGGTTTTTCTAAAATTATATTTCCTCATGGATTTATCTGTATTCGTTATATTGTCTAATCCAAAGTGGGAAAAAATGGAAAGCTGAATAACTGAGGTAGTTTTCAGGGATTTCTGAAGATCTGCTTCCGTTTCCATTATCTCTGAGCACATCTATCAAAGTTCCTGATTCCTTTCAGATGAGGTAGAAAGACCTCGACATTTCAAATGCATCACCCTAATCAACTCCCCATTCTCCAGGATGATTTCAGAGAATTCATTAAAGCCTAAGCCTTGAATGCCTAATATTCTAAGCACAATAGACCCACTTGCAAAAAGAGGTAAGGAGGAAACCAGAAGGTCAAGAGTTTTAGATCAGGTAGCTTTACACATTCCTCATGATGAAGGCAGGAAATTGTCATATGCTATGGAGCAAATGTAAGCACATATCTAGCTAGGCATATAATATCAACTCTTCGAGTGACAAGTTTTAGTTATTGCTATTTGTAATGCCAAGCCCAAAATTATCTGGGGCAAAGGAGACCTTTTGCGCATGAAACTCTCATTGTCCAGAAGTTATATGCCAAGGGTCCTCCTAGACTCCAAACTGTCATACCCCAGTGATTAGCCTGCAGATATTTAGGCTGAGGACTTCTAGGCCATTAAATGAGACTTTGGGGAAAATGTCTTAACTCTTTTAGACCCCAGTTTCACTCAGTGAAATGAGGGTACATGTCTGTCATTTCCAAAGTCAGCCCACTGATCTGGGTCAGGCTCTTTAAAGACATTGTTTGGGGATCTTGTTTGAAAATACAGATTTCCTGATTGTTCTCCTTGGAGATTCTGATATAGAGGTTGCACTGGTCTAAGAACACATATTTAATTTTTTCCCTAGGGGAGTACAATGCAGGTTTGAAAACTGCTGATTGTGAAGTATACTTTGTATCCAATGCTCTATGATTCTCCTATCAGCAGAGTGCCAGGTCTTAGAGGGAAATGCTAGTCATGAGAACTTGAGCCTTAGATTAACTTGATTTGGAAAAGTAAATTGTTGGCTCTTCTGCAAGAGGCAGAATATGAGAGGATTTCTGGCTGAGGCAAATATTGCCTCAATTTTAAACTCTTGTTAATTACTATGTGTTGGGACTGTTCTACTTTCTGTACCCATGCTACAGACTGAATGCATTTCCCCAAACTCATATGTTGAAACCTAATCCCCAATGTAATGTTATTTGGAGGTGTGATCTTTGGGAAGTGCTTAGGTCAGAAGGGTAGAACCCTTATGAATGGATTAGATTAGTACATTTATAAAAGAGAACCCAGCGAGCTCCCTCACTGCTTCCTCCATGTGAGGACACAGCATAAAAGATGGCAGCCTATGAATTAGCAAGTGGGTACTCACCAGACACCAATCTGCTGGTGCCATGATCTTGGACATCCCAGCCTTCAGAACTATGAGAAATTTCTGTTGTTTAATAAGTCACCAGTCTATGGTTTTCTATTTTAGCAGCCTTAAAGGACTAAGACAAACCACTTCACTGCCTTAACCTCTGGTCAGTCATCATCATTTTTATGGTGGAATGTTTCATCTGATCTTCTTGCTTTATTCCATGGCTACACATTCCTTGTGACTTAAAGCTAACAGTTTTGCACCAGGCCTGCTTTATTTGCCTTCCACCTTGATTCACAGCACATAAATAAAGAGGATGCCCAAACTCCCATTACATAATTTGGCACTTGGATCCTAGTTGCATTGGAACTAGCAGCCTAGGTGCTGAATGGTAGCCTTAGGTACTGAAGGATCAAGTAGATGACCCAGAAATATTAGAACAAATGGAGAAATAGAAATAAACTTGAAGTCTACTAAACTGATGAAAACATACCTTCTTGTGTGTGATGAGGATCTGAGTTTCTTTATGAAACTTGATCCACTTCAATGGCTCCTCCTTCTCTACAGACTTAAGTCAATCCCTTTGAGCAATCATTCAAGGCTCTCTGCATTTAGCCAGTTTATCTGTGGTAGGTAGAATAATACCCCTCCTACAAAGATACTCTCATCATAATTCTAGAACCTGTACATACATTACTTAATATGGCAAAAAGGACTTTGTAGATGTGATTAGGTTAAGGACCTTGGGATAGAAAGATTGTCCTCAGTTATTTGAGTATGTCCAATATACTCACATGGGTCCTTAAAAATGGAGTATTTTGGGGCTTCCCGGGTGGCGCAGTGGTTGGGAGTCCGCCTGCCGATGCAGGGGACGCGGGTTCTTGCCCCGGTCCAGGAGGATCCCACATGCCGCGGAGCGGCTGGGCCCGTGAGCCCTGGCCGCTGGGCCTGCGCGTCCGGTGCCCGTGCTCCGCAACGGGAGAGGCCACAACGGTGAGAGGCCCGCGTACCGCAAAAAAAAAAAAAAGGAGTATTTTTTCTGGAAACACAGAAACAGAGAGATGGCAGAATAAAAAGGACATCACCTGTTGTTGTTGGCTTTGAAAATGAAGCAAGGGGTCATAAGTCAAGGGATGCAACTGGCCGCTAGAAGCTGGAAAAGGCAATGAAACAGATCCTCCCCTAGAGCTGCAAGGAAGAACTCAGACCTACCAAAGGCTTGATTTTAACCCAGTGAGAACTTCTAACCTACAGAATTGTTAAAAACATAAATTTGTATCATTTTAAGCCTGTAAGTTTGTGGTAATTTGTTATAGCTGCTAAAGAAAACTAAAACACCACCCAATAAAATGTTTATTATTTCCCTTGAAAATTTTTCTCCAGCTGCTGGTAAACAGACTATGCACACCTCCAACCAAATATTTTTCTTTCTGGAGTTTTGTGCTTTTTCTCATGGTTTTAGCATTTGTGACCTTCCTGCTCTCTCTGCCTTTCCATTTGATCCTACATTTCCTTGAAGGTCCAAAGTCCTACCTTCTTTATTAACTTTGTTCATATCACACAAAGAATATATGTGTGTTATTCAGACCTTCATAACACTATATTTACCATTCATTTCACTTTTATTTATAAACCTATATTGTTAGTATTGTTTTTCAGTATATAACACTTCAAAAAAACACATTTTTAAAAGGCAAATACCATTTTATAACACTTTAAAATTCTAATTATGACCTGAAGGGAGATAGAGTGGCTGTGAATTTAAATAACATGCACATTTGCTATAAAGCCTATTCACCTGAGGGCAAAAGTCTAATTAAAAAAGAGATATTTAAAGATAAAAAATGAGAGGAAAATAACATTTTATGACAGTTATTTGTCCAGAAGGGGGAAATGATGATGAATTTCCACTGTACCTCATGCTCTAATCAGAGAGGAGAAGAATAGTGGTTAGAAGATTTGCTTGAGAAATGACAGAGGAAATACAAGATCTTGACCGGATATTTCATCTCCTAGATAGCAAAGGAATCTAGTAGGGCAGTGGTTCTCAATCAGGATAACTTAACTACTAACAAGACAGTTGACGATATCTGGAGACATTATCATAATTGGGGAAGGTGCTACTAGCTTATAGTAGGTAGAAACCAAGGGTGTTGATCACCATCCTACAATGCACAGGACAGCACCCCACAACAAAGAATTATCCTGCCCAAAATTTGATGATGTTGAAGTTGAGGAACTTTAATGTATGAAAACTGTGACTTCAGCCTAAGATAGATAGATAGATAGGTAGATAGATAGATAGATAGATAGGGATGGATGAAATAAAAGTGACAGAATTTTTAATGGACTTTGAAATGACAGTTAATTGTGAATAAAATTAACAATTTTACTTATGATGCTCTAGTACATAAGGATGTAAAGCCTGTTACCAAATGACCGGCATGAATTTTTAAGTAGGCAATTTTTAAAATATTTAGGTCATAGGAATGATTCCATGGCATTTCACTCTGGAAGGAAGATGGCTTGAGAAGATAGTAAGGCTCTAAGAAATATTATTCTGAGCATGCCATTGTAAAGTACCTCAGTGAGGTAGAAAAGGGAAACCAGGGTGGTTGTGTAACATGATCTTTGATGAGCTCAAATGAATGATATAAAGAAGGAAATCATGATAAACCATAATGATCATTGTTAGCAAAACTAAAGCTAATTGTAAACAGTACTGAGGAAATGAGAGCTTCAGAAAAAAACAGTTGTTTTAATGCTGGTTGTTGACAAGGTAAACTTGAACTATACAACTCCTACATTTTCTGTCTTCTCTGATGAAGAAAACTATATGCAAGTAATTATGGTAAATGGTTACAGAAGTCTAATGTAGATGAAGAGATTGAAAGAGATTGTAACAAGTCCAGGCTGAGCCTGGACTTCTAAGGCTCAGCCTTAGAAGAACTGCATCCTGGGGTGTTGAGGGAAATATGTGTTACCTGAGCTACATCCAGATTCTTGGAAGAAACAGATAGAACGGGAATGGTGCAAAGAAACTGGAGATGGGTAATATCTTTTTTAAGACTCAAAATGAACCGGGCAGATTTTACAACCTTCCAACTGCCAAGCCCTATGTAATTTCCAGGAAGATTTCTAGAGTGATATTATAATAGAGTAGTTTGTGGCTATTAAGAAGCAGAAATGACTGGGTTTGTTAAAGGCATGACTAATTGAAAGTGAGCGATATCAAACTAATCACATTCCACTTTTTATAGAGTTAAAAGATGGTTAAGTCAGACATCGATGTATACATGCTATAGCTGGTTTGCAGTAAAGCATTTGAAAGTCCTCTCTTTCTGTCTGTATGTAAAGTATAAAAATGTTTGAAATTGGTAAAACTTAGTAGATTCACAATTGATTGAAGTAGCATACCCAAAGAGTAGCAACTAACGAATCAATTCCCTACAGGGCTTGGTTCCCAGCCTATCCCAAACAATATTTTTATCAATGACTTTGCTAAGGTGTTAGAGGCCATATTTAACAAATTTGCATTGACATCAACCTGAGAGTGTTGTGAATACAATACATAAAAGAATCAAGATCTGGGAATTCACTGGCAGTCCAGTGGTTAAGATTCGGTGCTTTCACTGCAGTGGTCAGGGTTCAATCCCTAGTTGGCGAACTAAGATCCCACAAGCTGTGCGGTGCAGCAAAAAAAAAAAAAAAAAAAAAAAAACAAGGTCTTAAATTAACTAGTTAGGATTACAGAGAAAAACATAACAAATATTCATAGATCTATAATGTATCAAAATTGAAGAAAATTTTAGTCGAAATCTCCATTTTATAGGCAAGGAAACTAGGGCACAGAAAGGTAACTTTATGTTTCAATAGTTCATATATGGATTTACAAGAAGATAGCAAACCTATGGGTTTGTAGGAAGATAAATATGAAGGGTTGATTCATCAAAAAAAAAAGAAAAGAAAGGAAAGAAACAGGGTTGATTGTCTCAAGCAACTATTTAAACTTCAGTAAGTTGTAGCACTAGTAAATATAGCAGAAATAAATAAAAATGATTATCAAATATCAAAAAGACATCCTGCCATTCCATTCTGTATGAATAAAGCTGCAGTTATTGATGACAAAAAAATTAACCAGTTCCAGATTTCTTTGCCTTATTTGCAAAAAATTAACCAGTTCCAGATTTCTTTGCCTTACTTGCAAAAAATTAACCAGTTCCAGATTTCTTTGCCTTACTTGCAGTACATTTTAAAGGTATAATCCAGCTATTTATAGACACTAAAAAGAGAAATCAGTTTCTCTGTATGCTGAAGTTTTTGTCTCTGAAAAATGATCCATACGGGACTGATTCAAGATATAAAGAATGCCTTTATAAGGTAAACAGATGTGCTAGGTTAAAAAAAGAAAGAAAAAAAGAAACTTTACTGTTAGCAATGTTTATTATAAAAATGAAAATACACTGTGAAATTCTAGGTTCCTGGGTAATGTCAATCAACCTATGCAGTGGCATAAGAACTTGCTGTTAGTACCAAATAAAGTCAGATCAGATGAGGGTGTAAATTTATTTAAATCAACATGTGTCAGTCTGCTCTTAAATGAAAAAAAAAGGCATATATTGTCATCACAAGAACAAGAGAAAGAATTGGTGATAGCCTGACTCAAAGGAAATGATTGACACTTTTATGGCTATTTCAGAGATTCTCAAACTAAAGGAAATTCAATCTGTGAACCCACAAGAATGGAAAAAGAAAGCTCCTATCACCAGCTCACAGGACTAGGACTGGAAGGAACTGAACATTAAGGACAACAGTGGTTATATCTGCTGATATAATTAAATATTTATTTCAATTTCACAGTTATAAGTCTTGATGAAATTAAATAACTCATTTATATGTTTCCATCCTCATTCAACACATTTCAGTGCATGTTTACCACGAGAGGCACAGTGATATGTGCTAGAGATACAAAGATAAACGAAGTTCAGCTCTCACACCCAAGGATTTACTGTCTTTTAGGAGACATATAAATCTCCAAAAATATTTTGCAATGAAGTATAATATATCCTATCAGAATCGAATCTACAAGATAAATGGTGATCTAATGGAGGGAGATTATAAACAGATTAATGGAGTAAGGAAAGGATTTCCTAAGGGACAGCCAGAACAAAACCAGCCATTAATAATCTCAGAAACCTGTTCCAAAGTTTTATAGAAACGTTTGCTTAGAACAAAAGAGCTAAGTTGACATTTGTCATGATACTGAGGTATTACTTGTTAATCTTACCTGAGTTTTATTAGGTAGAACCATAACCATAAAATCTAGAAATACCCAAGTCCTGTCCCAACATGCATCTCCACTCTCAGCTTTCTAAAGACAGCTATATACAAGAAGAAACAGTGGTATCTTGTATGTATATCTATATACAAGAAACAAGAAACAGTGGTATCACAAAGTAGAATAGCAATGTATTATAATAACCAAATTCCAAGTCTATCTCCAACCCTGTGTAAGAGGCCTCCTTCCCCCATTGAGCTGAAACTTGCATCTCAGGTATTGCTATACTCCAGCCAAACACTTGGAGTGAGACAATGGAACGATGGTCAGATCCTCACCTGGGCTGGATCCTCTCAGCACTCAGGAATACAGAGCCTGAGACAGCTAGCTACATCTATGCACAACAATCACAGCCGTGCAAAAATCAGACCAATTCATAGCAAGCGCTCCTTGTATAGCCTATGTGAGGGTGAGGACAAGCGTGAACCTATCCGAGGTATTTTTGGAATCCCTTCCCTCAAGGAGAACGTTGCCCAACAGAAGGATGGCACTCTAAGTTGTCAATTGACAATGCAACATGGAAGCACATTCCCCAAACCCTTTGTCCTACAATGTATTGATACTTGCACGTTTTAGTCTAGAGTGGAAATATAAAGAATTCCCCATTCATTTTTATATTTCTGATAATCTAGGACAGCATCCTGTAAAATAGCAGTCTTTGGCCTTTTGCCATTTATAGAACACACTTTCAAAAATATTTGAATGGTGCCCAAATGAAGTCATCTGCTTTTAAATAGTTTTCAGCTAGGGGCATTAATAAATAAATAAACAAACAAATGAACAAACAGCAACAACATCCCCTACCAAGTACCAACATGATATGCCACAAAAATAATAATTTTAAAACCAAAAAAGTAGGAAAGGGAAATCTTAAAGAACAATGTCTCAAATGAATGATAATAGCATTAAAAAGGACTGACAACATCCTCATTTTGTTTACAGACCAGTGAAAGTAGCACCATAGACTTATGGCCTGAGGATGTGTATCTGGGGAAAACTGCTCTATAAGCTTCATACTTTCCTACTCTTAAACATACTGTCTCGATCAAGCATATTAAGAATTTTGGAAGTTGTCATATCCTAATGCCTTAAACACAGGAAACTACAGCACCCCATTTTTACTTTGACAGAGGGAACTGTTCATTAAAACTCACTACTGCCACTCAAATTGTGTACATTGGAAACAATTCTTGAATCAATAAATTTACATCCCCTCATACAAATCTTCCAAATCTCTTCAAAACTTACCTTCTCAGGCCTCAATTTGGGTGACGTGGTTGGCAGGCAAGGACAATGACTTAGCATCTGAGGAGACTTGTAAGAGCGTGCCTGCCTTCAAAACCCCTTAGAACCATTTCAACCATTAGAGATTATTTTGCTTTTGTCAACGTCAAAATGTTTTCCATGGTACGAGAATGGTGAGTGCCACATTAGCTACAAAATTAGGGGGCTTGCCCAGAATAATGAACCTTGAAACTGTTTTAAAGTCAGAAGAAGGAAGTTTTATGTTATAAGAATATGTCAAAGAGCTGTTTTAAGAATAATTCTTGAAAAAAGAAAGTTGTTTTAAGAAAGATTTATAGCAAATTTCATCATTCAAAACAAGGCTCTCAAGATCCACTGTTCCCAATGAAAGTATTAGCTTTATAGTGTTCTAGTCAGAGCAACAGTGGGGAATTCACTTCATCAGGATGACTTTATGTGTAATTAAAACAAAAGAGCTTATGGGAAACCACTTAAAGAAAGGGACTGACAATCCTTTGCTACATTAATGGCCTCTACCCGGAAGGAACTGCCTATGTTCATAGATCTTGAAGCCATTGCAAGGCTGGTATTCAGGCAGAATTCTGCAGACAGAGAAGATTTCCTAAATATTCCCCTCTTAAAAAATAGATGGGCTTCCCTGGTGGTGCAGTGGTTAAGAATCCACCTGCCAATGCAGGGGACACGGGTTCGATCCCTGATGCGGGAAGATCCCACATTTCGTGGAGCAACTAAGCCCGTGCACCACAACTACTGAGTCTGCGCACCACAGCTACTGAGCCCATGCACCACAACTACTGATACCCGCATGCCCTAGAGCCTGTGCTCTGCAACAAGAGAAGCCACATACAATGGGAGACCTGCGCACGGCGACGAAGAGTAGCCCCTGCTCCCGCAACTAGAGAAAGCCCACACGCGGCAAGAAAGACCCAACACAGCCAAAATAATTAATTAATTAATTAATTTTTAAAAATAGAGGAGTCCCCCTGGAGAAGTTCTTGTCATACATCATTCTCTTCAAGCTAAGTTCTAAATATATTTGCTATCTGCAAAAAAGGGACTAATAGGATTTTAGCCACTGAGCTGGACATTATGGCCCTAGTTACACAACACTAACTTGGTAAAAAAAAAAAAAAAAAAAAAAAAGTCAACGAAGGCTTAGCTTATTTGGATTTAAAATTTGAAATTACTGTCCATCACTTGAAATTCAATAAGGCTTGATTGAATTATACATTATTGTCCCATTCTTTTTTTTGTCCCATTCTTTATGTTTAGTATGTATCTATTAATAAGCCATCTTTTTTTATAATATAACTTCTGTATCATTTGCCACGTTTTTAATATACAGGTGGATTCTACAATCTGTTAAGGTCTAAATAGCTACCTTGCATGACTATAAATTGTTATCCCAATTCTGCATTTATGTGGCACCTTTTATTTCCCTCAAAAATCTCATTATTACTTCGTTTCCATCTGCTAGAGTCATTAACTAGTCATCATTAAACCCACATCTTGTACGCAAATCAATTAAAAACTTGTCCTCACCATAAAACAGAAAATTCCTTTGAACCTCTGACCCTGAAATGAAGAGTCCATACTTCTCTTCTGAAAGTAAGGTCTTTTCAAGCATATATAGTGCCTCTATAATCGGTACTGCTCCTTTCACATGCGTCCTATATAGTCTGATAGAATGAGCTGTTTTTCACGCATCATTCCAATCCATCCGATTTTAGATACATCAGCATAGACTTCTTTGAATCCCTGATGCAGGCTATACCATACTGGGCTTGAAGGAGTAAAGAACAATAACAATTCTGCCAAGATATATCTATTTAATGATGTTACACAAGTAACAGCTAACAGCTAACTGCTGGAAAATTGCAAAATGGGAACTCTGTTTTAGTCAAAATCCCAAACATGAACTGACTCATCCCTTGAAAGAGTCCAAAAGGAAATTCTCCCATTGGTAAATACTGGCTTCATTGGTAGGCCACAGTGTGGTAGGCCACAGCAGTGCTCCAAGTTCAGTTCTATCAGAACAGGAATAGACACCTAGATGTAATAAATTCTACTTGCATGAAAGAAGAATGACACAAAAGAATACAGAGTATATGATTACATGGACATAAAGTTAAAAAACAAGTAAACTGATTTGTGGTACCAGAAATCAAGATGGTGGGTGCCTTTGGGGGGAAGCTAGAAAATTATGGTTGACAGAGAACCCTAGAATGCCAATAACGTTCTGTCTCTTGATCGGCATGGTGGTTACAGGGGTGTGTCCATTTTATGATAATTCATTGAGATTATAATTTGTGAATTTACTTTTGTGCAGGTTAGGTTTCATGTAAAAGCTTTAGAAAATATACACAAGTGCCTAAGCCTACTTCTAACCAATTAAACCACAATCTGTAGAGCTGTAGCCCAAGCATTGGTATTTTTTTTCCAAAGATCAGAGTGTTGACTATGCATCTTTTGATTCCCCACACCCTGCATTCTCTGATTTATACTCTGGGAGGCTGACAACTAAAAACTACATCCCCCAGCTCCCTGACCCTGTGCCCTCCCAGGGGATTGAGCCATTGGGGGTGGAGGAATTAGCAGAAGAAGGGAAAGGATACTGGAGGGTTTGATCCTCCTGCCATGCTCTCTCCCTGCACAACTGTGGTTCTAAGTATGGCAGTATTTCCCACGGTGGCCATGGCAATGACTTTCACTGACCTCAAACTGCATCATTCTCCTTTTTGCCTCTTTTGCTCTGGAGTACTAATGGTGCCTGAAGAGTCTGGGTCCTGGTTAAAAATCTATGTGCGATATTTCAGGCCTGACCGTAGACAATTGCAGAGGCCTTACCTGACAGGCCTCACAATGAGAAGCAACCCTCCCCCCCCCACTGGACTTAGTGCACACACAATGCATTGCAGTCTCTGAAGGGAGTTGCAGTCAAGGACTCAGGTCCCTCTGGCCAGTCCCACTCTTGTGCATTTGCATTCCTAGCCCTGGCACCTTTATTCCTAGGTCTCTCTTTATCCAAGGCCTTGGGCAGATGTCTTCTTCAGTTGTATCTGCAAAGACCTCTTTATAGAGGAAGGACAGGAAAACCTTGAAGACACTTTCTCTGCTCTATCTCAATACCCAACACTTTTTCACTGCTAGCCCTTCCTCCTCACCATCCTTTCCCCCTGACACCCCAACCTAGATCCATTAAACTGCCAGAGCCTTTGGTTTGGGACTCTCAGCAGTGAGACACCCTCCGCCCAACCTGTGCTGCTCCACTGAGCCTTGACAAGCTCCCATACCATGGGGACAAACAGAACAGCAGGAGTCTGCACTTTCTCCAGCTTTAGACTCTCTCTTACTTTTACCTTGCAGTAAGTGATTGAAGTCTTGACTCTCATTTTTGGCCTGTTGCTTTAGTTGGCTACTCCAACACCTGGCAGCTCAGCACTCCCTCTCCCAGATCCTGACAGTGTCCTGCTGCAGGTAGAGCTGATGCTTCACCACCCCTTGGTGGTTTCCTTCACCTTGCCCATGCCTCTCTAAATAGTAACTTTATCAACTTCTCTTTAGTTATTTTCAGTGAGTATGCCATGTGTCCTGAGAAGCTGAATGATGCACACCCTGAATGGTTCTAATATGCAGGCAGGGTTGAATAATCTGATATAAACCTTGTGTGGTATTAGACGGAATAAGCCCTTGATCTTCGTATTAGTTTCCCAAGTCTGACATAACAAAGTGCCACAAACTGGATGGCTTCAGCAACATACATTTACTGTGTCACATTTCTGAAATCTAGAAGTCCAAAATCAAGATGCTGGCAGAGTCATGCTCCCTCTGAAGGCACTAGAGAAGGATCTAATGCAGGCCTCTCTCCTACCTTCTTATAACTCCTTGCCTGGTGGCAGTATAACTCCAATTTTCACATCATGTCTCACTGTGCCTGTGTCTGTGTTCAAACTTTCCTTTTATAAGGATACCAGTCACACGGGATGAGAGGCTCGTCCTACTCCCAATATGGCTTCAACTAAACTAATCATATCTGCAATGACACTGTTTCCAGGTAAGGTCACGTTCTGAGTTATGCGGGACGGCGGGGGTGGGGTGGGGTGGAGGGTGAGGACATCAACAAATGAATTTGGGGGGAGGCGACAATTCAACACACAACCTTGTAGAGGAATGATTTCATAATAAACTTTTGTTCCTTTTTTGTTTTTGTTGTTATTTTACATTTTTCCTTTGGGAAAATGAACTTAGCAGATGTGGTTCACATGGTACTGTTGCCCCTCACGGGCTCTAGGTGGAACCTATAGCCCAAATCTTGTTAATCAGAATACTCCTGAGAGAGCAGAAGCAAGGAGAACGACAATCCTGCAGCCTGTGGAACAAAAACCACATTCACAGAAAGATAGACAAGATGAAAAGGCAGAGGGCTATGTACCAGATGAAGGAACAAGATAAAACCCCAGAAAAACAACTAAATGAAGTGGAGATAGGAAAAATCCAGAAAAGGAATTCAGAATAATGATAGTGAAGATGATCTAGGACCTGGGAAAAAGAATGGAGGCAAAGATGGAGAAGACGCAAGAAATGTTTAACAAAGACCAAGAAGAATGAAAGAACAAACAGATGAACAATACAATAACTGAAACGAAAACTACACTAGAAGGAATCAATAGCAGAATAATTGAGGCAGAAGAACGGATAAGTGACCTGGAAGACAGGATGGTGGAATTCACTGCTGTGGAACAGAAAAAAGAAAAAAGAATGAAAAGAAACGAAGACAGCCAAAGAGACCTCTGGGACAACATTAAACACAACACTCAATTATAGGGATCACAGAAGGAGAAGAGAGAGAGAAAGGACCAGAGAAAATACTTGAAGAGATTATAGCCGAAAACTTCCCTAACATGGGAAAGGAAATAGCCACCCAAGTCCAGGAAGCACAGCAAGTCCCATACAGGATAAACCCAAGGAGAAACATGCTGAGACACACAGTAATCAAACTAGCAAAAATTAAAGACAAAGTAAAATTATTGAAAGCAGCGAGGGAAAAACGACAAATAACATACAAAGGAACTCCCATAAGGTTAAAAGCTGACTTCTCAGCAGAAACTCTACAAGCCAGAAGGGAGTGATATACTGCTTCTTCCCTTTCATCACTTTAAGTATATCATACTGACATGATATACTTAAAGTGATGAAAGGGAAGAACCTACAACAAAGATTACTCTACCTGGCAAGGATCTCATTCAGATTCAATGGACAAATCAAAAGCTTTACAGACAAGCAAAAGTTAAGAGAATTCAGCAGCACCAAACCAGCTCTACAACAAATGCTAAAGGAACTGCTTTAAGTGGGAAACACAAGAGAAGAAAAGGACCTACAAAAACAAACCCAAAACAATTAAGAAAATGGTCATAGGAACATACATTCGATAATTACCTTAAACGTGAATGGATTAAATGTTCCAACCACAAGACAAAGGCTTCCTGAATGGATACCTAAAAAAGACCCATCTATATGCTGTCTACAAGAGACCGAGTTCAGACCTAGGGACACATACAGACTGAAAGTGAGGGGATGGAAAAAGATATTCCATGCCAATGGAAATCAAAAGAAAGCTGGAGTAGCAATACTCATATCAGATAAAATAGACTTTAAAATAAAGAATGTTACAAGAGACAAGGAAGGACACTACATAATGATCAAGGGATCAATCCAAGAAGAAGACATAACAATTATAAATATATATGCACTCAACATAGGAGCACCTAAATACATAAGGCAACTGCTAACAGCTATAAAAGAGGAAATCGACAGTAACACAATAATAGTGGGGGACTTTAACACTTCAATTACACGAATAGACAAATCATCCAAAATGAAAATAAATAAGGAAACAGAAGATTTAAATGACACAATAGACTAGATAGATTTAATTCATATTTATAGGACATTCCATCCAGTAACAGCAGATTACACTTTCTTCTCAAGTGCACATGGAAAATTCTCCAGGATAGATCACATCTTGGGTCACAAATCAAGGCACAGTAAAGTTAAGAAAATTGAAATCATTTCAAGCATCTTTTCTGACCACAATGCTATGAGATTAGAAATGAATTACAGGGACAAAAACGTAAAAAACACAAACACATGGAGACTAAACAATACGTTACTAAATAACCAAGAGGTCACTGAAGAAATCAAAGAGGGAATCAAAAAATGCCTAGAGACAAATGACAATGAAAACGCGATGATCCAAAACCTATAGGATGCAGCAAAAGCAGTTCTAAGAGGGAGGTTTATAGCTATACAAGCCTAGCTCAAGAAACAAGAAAAATCGCAAATAAACAATGTAACCTTACACCTAAAGGAACTAGAGAAAGAAGAACAAACAAAACCCAAAGTTAGCAGAAAGAAAGAAATCATAAAGATCAGAGCAGAAATAAATGAAATAGAAAAAAAGAAAACAATAGCAAGGATCAATAAAACTAAAAGCTGGTTCTTTGAGAAG
>NC_041233.1:61738585-61738864 GCF_002837175.3 Physeter macrocephalus
ACAAAAAAAGAAAATTACAGACCAATATCACTGATGAATATAGATGCAAAAATCCTCAACAAAATACTAGCAAACAGAATCCAACAACACATTAAAAGGATCATACACCATGAGCAAGTGCGATTTATCCCAGGGATGAAAGGATTCTTCAATATACATAAATCAATCAATGTAATAAACCATATTAACAAATTGAAGAATAAAAACCATATGATCATCTCAATAGATGCAGAAAAAGCTTTTGACAAAATTCAACACCCACTTATGATAAAAAAAAAA
>NC_041233.1:61739324-61765983 GCF_002837175.3 Physeter macrocephalus
AAACTACTAGAGCTAATCAATGAATTTGGTAAAGTTGCAGGATACAAAATGAATGCACAGAAATCTCTTGCATTCCTATACACTAATGATGAAAAATCCGTAAGAGAAATTAAGGAAACATTTCCATTTACCTTTGCAACAAAAAGAATAAAATACCTAGGAATAAACCTACCTATGGAGACAAAAGACCTGTATGCAGAAAACTATAAGACACAGATGAAGGAAATTAAAGATGATACCAACAGATGGAGAGATATACCATGTTCTTGGATTGGAAGAATGAATACTGTGAAAATGACTATACTACCCAAAGCAAACTACAGATTCAATGCAATCCCTATCAAATTCCCAATGGCATTTTTTAGAGAACTAGAACAAAAAATATTTAAATTTGTTTGGAGATACAAAGACCCTGTGTAGCCAAAGCAGTCTTGAGGGAAAAAAATGGAGCTGGAGGAATCAGACTCCCTGACTTCAGATTATACTACAAAGCTACAGTAATCAAGACAATATGGTACTGGCACGAAAACAGAAACATAGATCAATGGAACAAGATAGAAAGCCCAGAGATAAACCTCCGCACCTATGGTCAACTAATCTATGACAAAGGAGGCAAGGATATGCAACAGAGAAAAGACAGTCTCTTCAATAAGTGGTGCTGGGAAAAGTGGACATCTACATGTAAAAGCATGAAATTAGAACACTCCCTAACACCATACACAAAAATAAACTCAAAATGGATTCGACACCTAAATGTAAGACTGGATACTATAAAACTCTTAGAGGAAAACATAGGAAGAACACTCTTTGACATAAATCACAGCAAGATCTTTTATGTTCCACCTCCTAGAGTAATGGAAATAAAAACAAAAAATAAACAAATGGGACCTAATGAAATTTCAAAGCTTTTGCAGAGCAAAGCAAACCATAAACAAGACGGAAAGACAACCCTCAGAATGGGAGAAAATATTTGCAAAAGAATCAACGGACAAAGGATTAATCTCCAAAATATATAAACAGCTCATGCAGCTCAATAGTTAAAAACAAACAACCCAATCCAAAAATGGGCAGAAGACTTAAATAGACCTTTCTCCAAAGAAGACATACATATAGACAAGAGGCACATGAAAAGCTGCTCAACATAACTAATTATTAGAGAAATGCAAATCCAAACTACAATGAGGTATCACCTCACACCAGTTAGAATGGGCATCATCAGAAAATCTACAAACAACAAATGTTGGAGAGGGTGTGGAGAAAAGCTAACCCTATTGCACTGTTGGTGGGAATGTAAATTGATACAGCCACTATAGAGAACACTATGAAGGTTCCTTAAAAAACTACAAATAGAACTACCATAAGACCCAGCAATCCCACTACTGGGCATATACCCAGAGAAAACCATAATTCAAAAAGACACATGCACCCCAGTGTTCATTGCAGTGCTATTTACAATAACCAGTTCATGGAAGCCACCTAAATGCCCATCTACAGAAGAATGGATAAAGAAGATGTGGTACAAATATACAATGGAATATTACTCAGCCATATAAAGGAACGAAATTGTATCATTTGTAGAGACGTGGATGGATCTAGAGACTGTCATACAGAGTGAAGTAAGTCAGAAAGAGAAAAACAAATATCATATGTTAGCGCATATATGTGGAACCTATAAAAATGGTACAGATGAACCAGTTTGCAGGGCAGAAATTGAGACACAGATGTAGAGAAGAAACGTATGGACACCAAGGGGGGAAAGCAGTGGGGGGGGGAGGTGTGATGAATTGGGAGATTGGGATTGACATGTATACACTGATGTTATAAAATTGATGAATAATAAGGACATGCTGTATAAAAATAAAATAAAATAAAATTTAAAAGTTTTTAAAAATTTTTTTAAAAATTTCCTTCCACAAAAAAAAAAAAAAGAATACTCCATCTAATGGGCCACATTGATCATTAGTTCAGAGATGGGCAAGTGGCCCAGGAGAGGCCAATGACTGTAATCCCCATGTACTTTAACTGAAGCTATCAAAAAGGTCCATGAGAATTATGTAAGCCTAGAGCTGTCAGTGCCCCTCTTTATATGTAAAGAACCTGGCCATAAAGGAAACAACCTTGAGCAGAACAGACCCAAAATCTGGAAACTATGCTATGATGATAACATTTGAATTCTAGTGTAGTGAGCTGTACCTTTTGACTTTACAGGCATGGGAGCCAATACAAATCCTCTCGGTTTAAACTTGAGTTCCTGACACATGCAAACAACATAGTCCTGATATATACACCCAGTTAACACAAATAAGTCTAGATTTAGGGCACTGGTTTTCAAACCTTAGTTGCATCAGAATCACCTGGAAGCCTTGATAAAACACAAAGTCCTGGCCATCAGAATTTCTAATTCAATAGATTTAGGGTAAATCTTGAGAATTTCATTTCTATCAAGTTCACAGGTGACACGAAAGCATTCGATGCTGATGCTCTGAGAACTACACTTTGAGAAGTACTGTTTTAGAGAGATTATTTAGGTGGCAGCTTGGTGGATGGAATAATACAGCAGAACTGAGAAGTAAAATACTTTCACTGCTCTTATCAGTTTTAAAATTACAACTGATTCAATGAAAATGTTATTTGACATCTGGCATCTTATAAGCACTTATCTTTTTAGATGACATCCAAAACAAAACCAAGTCCCAAGCTCTAGGGCTTCATCTAATTTCCATGCAAATGACTAGATCTGTGGGTTGTTTTCTCAATATCAGAAATAATTTGCACACCTCTTTTAGAGTAGTACTTCGTCGCTACTAGACTGATGAAATTTTCCATGGCATAACTCAAGCCACAACAAATCCCTTGAGGCTAAAGGGATTTATTATTACCTAGCATCAACAAGGGCCAAAAAAAAATGTAATCACATGCTGCCTGTTCATGTATGATGGATCAGTTTTGACACAAGGCACTCACCTATGACCTCCCTAATGTGAAATAATTCCTACAGGGGTAATCATTTGGATGGCAACCTCCCTTGAACCTGAATAAGGTCCAAGTGTTTGGTCAATAACTGAATGCATTTCCAAATTCAAAATGTTCAGGCTGTCAGGGAAGACAGGACAGAATGTAAATGGCAGAGACTCCAAATTCAAATAGCCCTAATTCTCAGTGGCATGACCTCAAGAGACTAAGGTCTACGGGCATAATACTGGCCTAGGAATCTAGAGACCTGGGTTTCAGTAATGGTTTTGGCAACACTGGGATGAATTACCTTGGAAAGTTATTTAGCTAATCTGAAAAGTTAATAAATTTAACTACTTGAATTCTACATTTGATTTTATCTTTTTGTCTTCTGCTCATGTATAGTATTTTTAATTAAAAAAATTTTTATTGAAGTATAGTTGATTTACAACATTGTGTTAGTTTCAGGTATACAACATAGTGATTGTTTGTTTTTAATGCAGATTATATTCCATTATAGGTTATTACAAGATTTTGGGTATAATTCCCTGTGAAGCAAAAACAGACTCACAGACATAGGAAACAAATGTATGGTTACCAAAAGGGAGACAAAGAGGCAGAAGGACAAATTAGGTATATGGGATTAACAGATATAAACTACTATACATAAAATAGATATGCTCATGTATTCCAAATGGGGAGGTGACATTCCAACTGGGGAGGTGACATTCTGACTTGGAATTCCATTAGATAAAAGGCAAGCAGGGTAAGAGCTCAGGAAAAAACCCAAACCAACTTCGGATCCAGACACAATTGGCTATGAATCCTGGCTCTGCCACAAAGTAACTGTATAATCCCAGACAGATTTACTAAATGACTCTGACTTGTAAATTCCTCACCAGTAAAATTGAAGTAAAAGTCCTTACCTTGAGAGTTCTTATGAGATTAGAGATGATATATGCAAAGCACCATGCATCAGTTCTCAATCAAGGGTGGGAGATATCACTTGGTATCTTAAAGAATTTCTGGAAGTAGAAGCTTTTGAATGTGGAACAGATGAAAATAGCAAGTGAAAATATAATCCCGCAGCATCAGGGCCTGGCCCAGCAGAATTCTGTCTCAGGGCTGTTTCTTTGCTCCTGATAAAATATCTGATGCATGCTGGGTTTTGATCCACAACTGCTTTCTAGCTTTGCCCTGAATCATTTTTATTCTTCAGCTCTGGCTTGACCTTGGCTTTATTCCTGCTTGCCTGAAATGGCTATCACCTGGCTCTACTCTACTCTTTCCAGATTTGGACTCCTTCAAATGATTATTTTGATGTCGGCTTCTGGTGTATGACATGGTCGCTATATCCCTCAATTCCGCCTCTGCTTTAATTCAAGTAAGTTTATCCTGATAAAGGTTTATGTAATCAGTATTCCTAATAAAAATGAACTAAAATGAAACATTGTGTTTGCAGCTTACTGATTCCTTGGTACCACTATGAATGTAATAGAGCAAAAGTGCTGTTACGACAGCAGCAACAGATAATGGCAATAATCAGAACAATCAAAGCAAGGCTGAAAGGGAGTTTTAAAGGCAAAGGCACTGGTACCATAATTGGAGAGCAATGTGGGCAATTCTCCATTTCTAAATTTAATGGTGGGAGACAGAGACATGTATCTCAGGGGAAAAAATTAACTCCTACAATAAATAACAAGAGACTGGCATTCCCACACCCTGGTAACCAAGACAAGGACAGATTCTGCAAAATAACACTAAAGTTGGTAGGACGTTGAACATCTGAATGTAGCAGTCACCCTGGAATCACCAAAACTAATGTTGCATTTCTGATAACTATAAACAAGTTAAATTTATTCAGCGGGGCAGTCCAAATGTCTGAGCCAGTCCTAAATTGGCCTAGAGGTAGGAGGATGATCTTAATGAGGTATGACAAGACTTGCATTACAAAATGATTTCAATTACTGGACAAATTAAAAAGCCACTTTGCAGCTGTTAGAAAAATTTACAAATAGACTTTAAATACATCTAATGAAAAACAACCTTTAATCTTCCTGTTTCAATTCTAATTTTACTCTAACCTGTGGAAACAAGCTAGGGAACAGATCCAGGGATGCTATGGGGGAAACTGGAATGAAATAAAGCAAAGAAAGCCTTCTTCCAACTAGAAGATACTTCCTTATCGGAGTGGCATCATGGACCCAAATGAAGATGCCTTATTACTTATGTTATTTCAAATTGCACTAAAATCCTGATTCGACTTTAAAACCTCACTATATGAGCAACTAGAACATTCCTTAAAGACCCAAGAACCCTCCAGAGAATTCTCACCAGGCTCCTGAGACTGGTATTGGAGACTCTCTTTGAACTGGCTCCACTCTGCCTGTGCAACCTTCAAAAGCACATGCTCTGCAGTAAGACATGTCACTTATTACTCTGCCACCTATAAGTTGGGCAAGTTACACAGCTGCACAAATCATTAATTTTCTGGACCATAAACTGGAAATAAGGCTTTCTAATGTAGGTTGGTTTTGATATTTGACAAAACTACATTCTTCAAATGACTAACTTGGCACTTTCTGATAAGAATAGCTCATATTATTAAGGGGCACCTTCTGCTCCGATCACACTGGCTTCATTGTTCTCCAAAGGCACCAAGGTTTTGCTGTTTGCCCCTCACCAAAAAGTCTCTTGAACCTTCTCCAACTATACCTAGCCTACCTAACCTTTAAGGTCTTTCAAGTCTCCAATCCTCCACAAATTCTTCTCTGCACACCCCAAACCATATTCATCTATCTCTGTTCTGAACCATCAAATTCAGTGGTACCTCTCATTTTGACAACTAAACAAAGCTGTTACCCCCACTCAACTGCTTCCCATAAGCAATCCTATATTCCCAACCAGAAATGAAAGTCTAGGATGACAAGACCTGGTTTTTAAACTTCTTCGTTACGTTCTTCAAGATCTAATGTCATGATATCCACAGAGTAGTATAAAAAGATAATTCACAATAATGTATCCATACTCAATAAGTATTTCCTCTCTGCTCAGTACTCTCAAAAATATAGTGTGACACAGTCACATTACCACAAATACAAATACAATTGGAAATCAATACAAGTTCATATACATTGTGACATCAAAATGAGCAGGACATTAAATGTTTTCCTTGAGTCCAATGTACAAGGGAAGGCAGAGAAGATGACGACAAAAATATCAGGAAACAGGAAAATGAACCCTAAATTGAATATTTCAAGGGAAGCACTTTCAATATCAGATAACAGAAAACCTGACCCAAAATGGAAACTTACTAGTCCCCGTAATGAACAGGGCCAGGAATGGGGCCAGCTGGATATCACAACATTATCTCTCTCTATCCACTGGGCCTGTTCAACTGCACACTCACTCTTTGGAGTGGCAGATCCAGCCCCCATTCTGTCATGACAAAGACGAGAAAAACAGAAAGAGTGCTTCTCTCTCAGCAATTCCAATAAAAGTCCCATTTCAATTTGATTCTGATTATCTGCATAGCATCGAACCTACTACTATAGTCATGAGTATGTGATATTCTGATTGGCCACAGAAAGAAACCTACCAACTCTCTAGCTGGCAACTTAGCTGACTCCACAGAAAACCTGTACCTGAAAGCGGGGTAACAGGGTGGTTGCCCAGGAGAGCGCTGAAATGTTATCGGAAGAAAAGTGAATAGTTTCTGGGCAACATAAACAACATGTCTCTGCTACAGCTGGAAAATAACTAGTTGGTTGATATTTAAATCTATAGATATGGAAATAATCTAATTCTCCCACATTATACACATATGTTTTAATTTCTGAAAGAAGCAGCCATGAGCACATTGTGTAAAAGAAAGAACAGTTCTTTGGAGGACCATAGTTCACGGCCTGAGTTTCCCATGTGGCCTGTTGACTTCCCTAGATCATTTGGTGTTATGACTGCAACTCCCAAAGTCCACCTGTCTGGGCTACTATTAGGGTCAGACATGAGACAAAAGAACAAAATACCAGCCTGGTTTCAATCTACCCACAAAGAACATAACACAGAGCTTTGGAAGTTCGTGGAATGTAAAACAATAATCTTCCAGTATAAAAAATGTTACTTTCAATAAGATGTAAAAACAGAACCCTGAGAACTACAATCATTATGGATTCTCATCTCTACCCCATTTTCTCAAAAACTGATTTATTCCACTTTGGTTAAGTACATGCTGTCTCTGAAAATATTCAGTTTAGCATTGTCTTCTGTTTGCTTTATTTTCAGTTGCACTTCTCTATTGTGTCTTAATTACTATAATTAAAATCAAATTGGATGTTACTCTTTATTTCTTTAAAAAACAAACTAGGGCTTCCCTGGTGGCGCAGTGGTTGAGAGTCCGCCTGCCGATGCAGGAGACACGGGTTCGTGCCCCGGTCCGGGAAGATCCCACATGCCGTGGAGCAGTTAGGCCGGTGAGCCATGGCTGCGGAGCCTGCGTGTCCAGAACCTGTGCTCCGCAACGGGAGAGGCCACAACAGTGAGAGACCCGCGTACCGCAAAAAAAAACAAAACAAAAAAACAAACAAAAAAAACAAACTAAACAAATCCATGGCCTACAAAAAGTCAATAGCATTGTGCAAAAAATAGCAACAACAAATATTTATTGAGCATATACCATAAAACAGATGCTGTTTCAGTCTCAAAAGATAAGTGATGTGCAGGTGATGAAAATAGAGCAACATGTTAGAAAGGGATTGGATGGTCAAAGGAGGCTTTTTTTCAGAAGGCAATAGTAACGTAGAAATCTAAATGACAAGAAAGGTAGCTAAGCATGAATAAAGGGGAAGAGCATTCCAGAACACCTAGTGCAAAGACCCTGCTATGGCCTGAATGTTTGTGTCCTCCCAGAATTCACATGTTGAAGCCCTAGTCCCCAAAGTGACGGTATTTAGAAGTGAGACATTTGGAAGGTAATTAGGTCATGAGGGTGGGCTCTCATGAATGAGATGAGTGTCCTTGTAAGAAGAGGCCAAAGCGCTAGCTCTCTTTCCACCATGTGAGGATGCAACAAGAAGTCAGCTATGCTCAAGGCAGGCTCAAGTCGGCTCTCACCAGACACCATGCCTCCTGTCACCTTGATCCTGGACTTTCCCGCCTCCAGAACTGTAAGAAATCATTATTGTTTAAGCTACCCAGTCTGTATTTTTTTTTTTATAGAAGCTGGAACTGACTAAGACCAGAAATGTGAGCAAGGTTGGTGTGTTGAAAACAGAAAGAAAACATTGTGTGTGTGTGTGTGTGTGTGTGTGTGTGTGTTTTGTTTTTCTTGACTGCACAATAAACTTGGAGAAGACTTGTAGGAAATAATTTCAGAGATTTGGTCAGAGGCCTAGTCATGCAGAACTTTGTAAACCAGAGTAATGGGTTAGATTAAACTTCAAATTTCCACTGGAGGGTTTTATTTTCAGCAGAGGGAGTCAAGTTATGTGTAAGTTTTTTAAAAAGACAACATGGAAAGTACATACACAAAAGATTTGTACTGAAAAAAAAAATCGAAAGTACCTATTAAAGAAGTCCAGGCAAGATAGGATGGTGACATGGATGAGAACTATAGCAATAGACAGGGAAGTGGGTGCATACTTGATTAACTGTTTCAAAAGTATAGTCAAAATTATTGGGGAGTGGCTATGGTAAGAAGAGTGAAATACAAGGCTAAACATTGCTTAGATTATTGGCATAAGCAACCAACTGGGTGTTTTTAATATTTACTTGTGTGGGCTAGACTACAGGATGAGTAGAGGGAAGACAGTCAGCTATCAAGAATTCTAGTTCCTATCTCTTCTGTTTGAGATGTCTTTTAGAAATCTCAGTAGTACAGTAAGTAAGTAGTTACATACACTGGTGTAGGGTAGTGGGAAGAGCTCACTCTGTAAGTAATGAATTTGAAGGTGAAGAGCATATAGATGGTTCATAGGCAAAAAGTTCACCCAGGAAGAGTGAGTAGTTAGGGAAGAGAAGGGGATCCAGGACTGAGCCAGGGATCAATGCAACATTGAAAAGTTGAACAGAGGAGGATCAGTTAGCTAAGTAGGGCAGGAACAAGGAACCATCAAAGTAAGAGAAAAGACCGGAGAGTTTTCTGTCACAGAAGCCAAAATAAGAATGTTCAAATAACCATGGGATAATCAGCCATATTTAGTGCTTTTGAGAGCTTAAGAACAGAGAAATAATCATTCAGTTATCAATATGGATGTCATTGATAACTTTGACAAAATGGTCTCGGTGGAGTGGGAGGGACAGAAACACAATTGTAGGGTGATTCAAAAAAATGCAAGGGGGCTTCCCTGGTGGCGCAGTAAAAAAAAAAAAAAAAAAAATGCAAGGTAGTAAGTGGGAACAGCAACTATACACCACACTTTTAAGAATCTCATAACAAAGGAAAATAGAAATATATGTTGTTGGCAAGAGGAAGTTCGGCAGAGTCCACAGAAAGCATTTTAAGATAGGAAAAATTTGCTACTCGATGCTCTGTGGTGACCTAAATGGGAAGGAAATCCAAAAAAGAGGGGATATATGTATATGTATAGCTGATTCACTTTGCTATACAGTAGAAACTAAGACAACATTGTAAGGCAACTATACTCCAATAAAAATTAATTTAAAAAACAAAAAATAAACAGAAAAAGATAGGAAAAATTTGGACAGACTTTTACTGTGATAGGGGAATTATACAACAGAGAGGGAGAAACTGATGATGCTGGAGTGTGTGTGTATAAAGCAGGAGAGAGGCTTTTGAGCAGAAGAGGAGAGATTCAGGAGTCCAAGTGGAAGTGCCAAACTTATCCAAGATCAATTCCACATCCAGCCATTGTAAGATAAGGCCACTCAGAATGAGTAGAATTGTGGATGGGTTGGTAACTGTGATGTTGGAAAGATGAGGAAGTACCTACTGATTATTTCCATTAGCTCAATAACTTATGAGGTGAGTTATCAGCTGAAGGTAAGGGGCTGCTGGAATGGAGAAGGTTTGAGGAGAGTCAGCTAGGCTGTATACAGTCTTTGGAGAATGGGAAAATATACATAATTAACATGTGTAGTAGGATTGCTGGAGAGAGCTATCTCTCCTTATGAGATAGAAAATAAACATAGTAAACAACCTCACTGTGTTTGTTTATTCTCCATCAATCCTTGGCATTTGCCTGTAGGCAGGGGGGAAAAAATATTCATGTGAAGTAAGTCCATTATTTGTGTAACAGAGAGATACTGGCCACGAACAACCAAAGAATGTTTGTTCAACAAAAGACAAGCGATGTAAATATTGACCATGCAGAACCCGAAGATACAGATAAGGGAACACCGAACATTCAGAGCAGAGAGAAAGGTAGGAAGCTGGATTGTACACATAGAGCAAAGCCTTTCCGCATAAGTACATAGCGACATGCAGGACTAAACATTAATATGTTGCAGGACAGCAAAGCCTCCTTGCAAATCTACTGATACTTTTACGAGCAGGGGCACTTTCTGCAGTGTCTGCCTGGCCTCCAAATTCCCTCCTGTGAACCTTTCCTCTGCTCAGCCTAAGCAATGGTCTACAGGCCATTTCCTCTATGGTCTTCTCCCCTTGGTCGTTGCTGATTCATGCAGAGATGGCTATCTCATCCAAGTGGTTTGATCCGCTTTGTCTTGTTTATTTAAATCACGATCGATTGCTGCCAATTTGTCTCTGCTGGTCATTTGAGCTAAATCAGTAAAATCGGGAGTTGAAGAATGAAGGAGAAATGCTGAAAAAAAAGCTGTGATATGGGCTTCCCTGGTGGCGCAGTGGTTGAGAATCCGCCTGCCGATGCAGGGGACACGGGTACGTGCCCCAGTCCGGGAAGATCCCACATGCCGCGGAGCGGCTGGGCCCGTGAGCCATGGCCGCTGAGCCTGCGCGTCCGGAGCCTGGAGAAGCCACAACAGGGAGAGGCCAGCGTACCGCAAAAAAAAAAAAAAAAAAAAAAAAAAAAAGCTGTGATATAATTATTTGTCTAGAAAGACAGACCTTTCTTTAAATCTGCTTTGATTCTTGAGAGCTTTACAGCCTCAGATATTAGATCTCCCCGAGACTTGATTCCACTCCCTAAACAGGGTTCTGGAAGAAAGTCCTATATCCTTATAGCAAAGTCTGTTCTGTGGCCTAAGCATTTTGAGGGGATTTTTGTAGTTTGTAAATAAAGACATTCCGAAGGCTACCAGTGAACTTAAGTATATGATTAAGCAATGGCAAGAACCTTCTGAAAATCATAAGATAACATGAGGAAGTAAATGCTCAGTGTGGACTGCCATGTGCTTAGCCATAGGCCATGAGGAAGAAATGAAGTAGAAATTCAGGTTGTATCAAAACAGGGACTCTTTCCTCAGCTATCCCCAGCTAAGAAATTTCATCAGCTACTGAATTTGGGAGAATAAAAAAGTAGTATCCCTCTGTAAAACATGCAGAGTTGCCATATTTAATCACCCTAATGTAAATTATGTAGCACAGTATATTTATTCAATAGTGTGGATTCATTCAATCTCAATCTTTCTGTTATTTTCACGAAGTTCTAAACCTCAGATCCGTTCCAGATAGGGTTAAAGATAAATAACTCAATGACACTGGTTCACCCTACCCGGCTATTTTTAGACATAGTTCTTGTGGTCAGAGTGGATAAAACAAGGCAAGCAATATGTGTGTGTGTGTGTGTGTGTGTGTGTGTGTGTGTGTGTGTGTATCTGAGATATATATACATATATATATATATATCAGAAAAAAATGTTGCTTTAACAACACTAATGTAGTAGGTGCATTACAATGACATTATAATTAAATATCATGATGAACCCTGGCACCTTGGAAGAGACATGGGGAAAAGAGGACTCAAGTTGTATTGCTGCCAAGATCTACTGTTAATTGAAACTTGCCCTGTGATGTCAGGGTGGATGCCTTGAGGAATGCATAAGGATACACAGTATCCTCATTACCAGGTTCCCCTCCTCCCCAGCATGCTGCCTTTCCAGGAACAAGAGACAAGACAGACTCATGGAAAAACTTCAAAACATGTATGAATGAAACATAATTTTTTATTTCAACATTGCCAACACTTCATCTTTTTGGCCTTAGTCCACTAAGAGTCTGTAAGGACTTTGGGAATTCTGTTAGCTTTTCTTAGCTGCAGTTTATCTCTAATTGGATTTAGCTAATCTCTAGTATCCACTGCTTTTACAGTTTATTATATTGAAGTCAATGTAGATTTTCAATTTCCTTAACTCAAAATTGGCAATAAAAATAGCTCCTTGGTACTGACCTCAAAGGGTTGCTATGTATGTAAGCTACCAGGGTGACTCTTCCCAGCAACGATTCGCATTAAACCAAAAGCTGTATTTCTTTTTAAAACTATTTTAACTCTTTGTATGTACCTTCAAAGATGGATTTAATCTTTTAGTCAGTTTAAAAATCAATACAAGCAAATGAGTAATAAATGTGAAGGGCTCTATATTGATTCAATTCAATTTGACAAACATTTATTGAAGAATTATTATATGCTGATCCCTTCAATAGGTACAGATTGGGACATGGTCCCAGATCTTGAAGTGTTTACAATCTTGAAGGGAGAGTTTTTATAAGAAAAACATACACAGAAAATATACTGAGTAATTCAAATAATAAATTAGTATCAGAATATGTGTGTGTTTACATGGGTATACGGTATATGCATGTAAAGTTTCAGGTGAAGATAAAGAACGGTAACAAGGAGATGTGTAACAAGCAGAGGAGGTGCTATTCTGCCTATGTTAGTCAGATAAGGATTCTCTGAGGAGCTAACATTTTAAAAAGTTGTAAATGAAGGGAGGGGGTGAGCCATATGAAGATGGACTGGAATAGTGTTCAAGGCAGGAAAATAGCTCAGGTGAAGACAAGGTTGGCTTGCTCAGGAAACCATGAGGTGGCCAGTGTGTCTGAAGCAACATGAATGGGGGAGAGGAAGGGAGATGTGGTCAAGGAGGGAATCCATGACCGCTAAGAGTCTTGTCCAGTCATGGAAAGAATTCTATTCTGAATGTGATGGGAAACCATTAAACAGTTTTGAGCAGCTAAGTGACATGATCTGATTTATTTTTTAAATGTTATCCTGATGGCTACATGGAGAACTGACATGTAGAAGGCCAGGGAAAAAACAGAGACCAGCTTAGAGACCAACATGGCCATCCAGGTCAGGGAGAATGTCAGCTTGGATTAGGCTGGTTAACAGTAGAAGTGGGCAGACTGGGGATATGTTTTGAAAATAAAGCTTGTAGAACTTGGTGACTGGAAATGTGAAGAATCAAGGACATGCTGGTTTTTTATTTGAATGAATCACTGAAAAGTGGTGCTTGAAATTTTACAGAAAGGGGAAGTTTGTAAAAAAAAAAAAAATGGTGAGATATGTTTGTCAGTATTGTATCAGTTCTGTTTGAGACATGTTACTGTCACGATGGATATTAAACACTGAATACAAGATGTCAAGCATGCAACTGGATTTTCACATATGGAGTTCAAGGGAGAGGTCAGAGCTAGAAATTCAACTGGGAGGTCAGCACATAGATGGTATTTAAAGCCATGAGACTGAATGAATCACCTTGAGAATGAGTGTAGAATGAAAATTTAAAATAATGAGTAATGACGATTAAATGACATATGTATAAAGCAGAGCTAGTAAAAGCTCAAAGATGACTTTAGGAATGTTGGCATAGACAAAGCTATGACCTACAAGTTTTAATATTATAAATGATGGAAGATACACGCACACACACATACAGATATACACACCAAAAATTTCCTGTAACCTCACCAGTACAAAATAGTTAATATTAACTATTTTTATATTGTCTTTTGTTCTTTGTAAATTTGTCTTTATTTTTTGCAGAATTATAATGATACTTTATATGACCTTATATTACTCAAGTATATATCATAAGCCCATTATAGGCAACTGTAAATGTGACCTGTATTGAATGAAGGACACAAGAAGGGGGTCACTCAAGACTAAAATTTCCATGTGACAAAAGGGACTACAGAGAGGAGCTCACTAAGTATTTGCTGAAATAGTGAATGAATAGATATCTTCCATGCCCAGTCCCCGAGTCAGAAATTACTATATTTATGGATCACTAAGGCAAAAGAGGTCAGAATTGCCCCTACACTTATTCAAGCTCCTTAGGAGTATTATTGGGATGGTATTTCCTCTTTTTTGGAGAGAATTTGCCACAGAGTCATACAAGGGCAGAAAGGCTGTGCATTTTCCTACTAGGTGCCCATAACCCACTTCATTTCAATAATAGCATAGCATTGTAATGGAACTTCACCAATATTTTAAGGCTTTACACTTAATATTCAAAAATTAGTTCCAGTGTCAACTAGCCATAAATGATGAGAATGGGTTTTGTTTCATTGTTATTTTTAAAAGCATCTTTCTATTAAAAAATAATAAACTGGAGGGATTAAAGGGGAAAGGGTGGGGCTCACTCATTCATGTTAATGGTAGTTTACCCACCAGCTAATTCCATTTTTCTTATCTCTGTGGAAAAATAGAGCTACACTTCACACTAGGGTTTTTCTCACTATAACTGGACAACCCAACAGAAACTCCCTTCAATACTAATAATATAATGGTAGACGCCATTTAACAAAGATCTACATGCTAGGTTTATAGCAGGCTTAATATAGTATCCCATGTAATCCTCATGGCAATTCTATAATATAGGTTTATATGTAGCATATATGTGTGTATGTAGGCATATGCATGCTTATATACACACACCTGAAGTCATAAAAGTTATAGGTGACAGAGCTGGTACTTGAACTACAATCTGTCTGATGCCAAAGTTGCAATCTTAAGCACTATGCTACACAAAAGTTCCCAGAGGTTTCCTACAGTGGCCCCTGGGAGACACAGTGACATAGTGTAAGATGCATGAATTGCAGAATTAAATGGTCCTTAATTGAAATACCAGATATTAAACCTCTCTCAGCCTCTCATTGCTCATGTGTAAAAACTGAGATAATAATTTTTTTCAAGACTATTACGAGGATTAAGTGAGAAAATTTATGCAAAGTCACAGAGTATTATATTTGGTATTACTGGACTCCAATTCCCTTGAAAATCTGTCTTTATTTTTATTCCAAGCTTTTAGCCCGGTATCTGTGAAAAAAACTAGATGCACAAATGTTGAATGAATTGCACATAGTAGGCAACCTACGAAATATCTAGCTGCCTCATTTGCCTCGGGCATCCTCAGAACAGTCCATGGATTGTCTCTTTAACTTTGGATAAAAGAGGGAATTAAGAAAGGTAAGAGTTTACTACTTAAACTCTGAAAGAACAGCCTCCTATTTCAGATATTTTTCTTTGAACCTGTGTCACTGGGTGCCACCTATGGAGATCACAAGTGTCCCAGAGTAGTGGAGATCAGCCCATTTTAGGCCGAAACATTTTCCAGGTTATAGATTAACATACTCAGCACACAGCCTCACTGACTTTGCTTCCGGTAAGTTGCTTTTACTAGAGAAAATTAAATAGGGCTCTCCTGGGGGCACTATTTTAGACAAGGATGTCCCCTGAGCCATGAGGACACTTAGAGAAATCCATGGTGCTGACTGATGTCCTTGCATTTTGATAACAGATCATTTCCTCAGGTAACCCAGAGTAGAAATACAGTGTGACACAAACCAAGAGAATGAGAATCAAACACAGCAATAACAAGACCCAACTACCTTCCCAGTTTGGAGGAACCTCAGGTCTGACAGCAAAAAAGGGAGTCCTAGGGACACCCAGTGAGCATAGCTAAATGCACAATGAATCAGGACAACAGGGAATATAATGAAAGAGACATGCCAAACATAACATATATTGGGAGAGGTGCTATACACAGAGGAGAGGACACAAAAAGTCCCCAAAGAGCAACCAGGTAGAGGCCAAATTTTCAACAGAGGCTTAGTAGTTTAGATCAGGGGCATCAGACAGACTTGGGTGTGAGCCCAGCTCTGTCATGTACTAGCTGAGTGACCTTGGGCAAGCAATTTCTATTCTAAGCTTCCGTTTGCTCATCTAGAAAGGGGAACAGTAACAGTACCTAGTTTATGGGGCTGTTAGAAGGTTTATAGTGAGAATGTAGCACAATTCCTGACATTTATTAAAAACCCAATAAATGTTAGTGGAAGTGGTGGTAGCATTCAGTGCTCAAAAATTCTCCTTGTTATTACAGTCTAGGAACTGGGCTAACTGCACTTAATCCTCCTAATAACCCAATGAAGTGAGTGCAATTATTTTCCTCCTGTAACAAATGAAAAGACTGAGGCATAGAAGACTAAGGAACTTGACTAGGCCATACAGCTGATTCGTGAGATAACCTAAAACTAAAACCAAGGCAGGATGGCTCTAAAGTTGGGGCTCTTAACAGTTAGGGCAGTGGGGATGGTGGTGGTAGTAGCAAAATCGTAGAAATGCAGTCGTTTATTAAAAGGCACTAATGTCATCCATCTTTAATAATGCCATCCATCTTTAATAAAAGAATAATTCATTTATTTATTCATAAAAAAAGAAATGAGTATTTGCTTCCTGTCAGATGTTCTGTGAGACTTAGAAAGCAGTGACTAGCTTCATGGGAGCCTGAAGAAATGCATGTAACACACACGCTCTGGGATTTGAATTCAAGCCCTGCTGGTGCTGGGTGACGTGGGGACTGCTACTTAACTCGCTCAGCTTCAATTTCCTCTTTGGTGAAACTTCACGTGATTGCTATGAAGATGAAATTAAAGAGAATAATCATATAACGTACCTAGCATATCATAGAGCCTTTGATAAATGTTAACTAAACCTGTCGTCTCTCTTTGCTTTAAACTACTTGGGTAGATTTTCATTTACATATGAAAAGTTAAACCCAAAAGTGAAAGTTCAGTGACACCTAACACAATGTGTGCAATATCAAATTCCTTTCTTCCTTCTGTCTTTCCCTCTGTGCATCTTCCTTCCTTCCCACTTTCCTTCCTTCCATCATGCACCATGTACTGTATGTCTACTGCATGCCAGGCCATATGCATAGCACTAGGGATACAACAAAACCAGACAGTAAATATATGATCAAGTGCCATCCTTAGTGTTCCAGAGAGAGAGATCACTCTGTAATGAAGTGACCAGAGACAGTCTTGCACATAAGATAAAACTGAAGTTAGCCCTTAAGGGCAGAGAACCTGGACAGGGAGCAATCATGTAAGAGCAGGGAAAGGACAGAAGCAAAATGTAAGAAGTCGTAATGTGTGAGATCTTTGCTCATCAGTAACGGGTATCACTTGGCTAAATAAACTAATCATAGACAACAGCCATTATCATTAATTTCCCCAACTCCCCTTTGGAAACTTTTCCTTAATAATAACCTTGCAATGAGACCCAATGTATAAACCAGAAAACACTGAAGTATTCTGACTGAAGCTGGGAAAAGAAGTCCAGAGACCTTTCCAGGAACATGCCTTTTGCTCCAGGGCATCTACGGAGATCCCAGAGAACTCCTGGAATGAAAGGTAAAGCAAAAAAAAAACCCCACAAAAGCTCTCTTAAGAGAGTAGTGAAAGTTTAAACATTCATCTGGGAACAGCCTAAGGAGAATGTTGAGTACAAGTCTGAGTAAGCCTATACCTAAAGAAATTGAATGAAGAATTTGAACAGGAAAATAATATAAGGAAAGTATGCTGAGGAAAAATCATCTTAGATAAATAGTCTGATTTGGAGGACTAAAATAATACCTGCAAGGTGATTAAATGGGTATTACTACAGTTTAATTTTAGTGCACTCCAAAGATTCTTGTAGAGAAATCAATATGGTCTGAGTTGTAATAAGGATCTAACCACACATTCACATATAGCTCTGAGTACCTCCTTTAAAAAAGAAGGAAGCGGAACCCCACTATTTTTAGAAGTATAAACACTTTTGTGTATGAAATAAAATGCATAAATATTCTTCTGACCTTCAGAACTGTAAGGTAATACATTTGTGCTGTTTTAAGTCACCAAGAGTGTGGTAGTTTGTTACAGCAGCAACAGGAAACTAATACAAAACAGTCTCAATAACTTGAAAGATAGAGAACTATACAGAATATTTTGAAGGTCAAAGAGATTCATTGATCCATTCATAGAGTTAAGTCTTAGAACATCTCTTTTCTGGCCACTTTGCTTTTCCTTAAAATTTCCTAGCGATTATCTAGGCCCTCAAGTTTTCAAATCATCTTGAAAACAATACAAGATGATTGTATCACTTCCACAGTGATTTCCTCCATGTAGATCCATGGCAATGTGAACCTGCATCCGTAGCTTACATTTTTATCTATAATCCAGAATCCCAAACAAGGGCAAAATTGCACTCAGTAAATTAGCATTTGATCTTACTCAAAACACATCTCATTGAACAAATTTAACATTATGTTACTTTGGATTAAGGGTGCTCGTTGACTTACTTCTTGAGGCATGTCAAACAAAGCATCTAAGATGTTTCCCTAACCTCTTTCTATACTTTATATGGCCCATGTAGTAGGTAGAACAATGATCCTCCCCAAAGATACCCACGTTTAAATCCCTGGAACCTGTGAATATGTGAACTTACAGAGCAAAAGGGATTGATTAGTTGTTGTTTAGCCAAAAATCTTGAGGCAGGAGATTATTCTGGATTATCTGAGTGGGCCCAGTGCAATTAGAAGAGTCCTTCTAAGTTAAAGAGGGAAGAAGAGTCAGAGAAAGAGATGTTATGAAGGAAGCTAGAGTCAGAGTGATGCTACGTTGAGATCAACTGGCTATTGCTGTTTCTGAAGATGTGGGTCAAGAGCCAAAGAATGTGGGTGACCTCTAGAAGCTGGAAAAGACAAGGCAACAGATTCTCTTCTAGAGTCTCCAGAAGGAACACAGCCCTGTCAACACTTAAATTTTAGCCTAGTGAAACCCATTTTGTCCTTCTGACCTTCAGAACTCTAAGGTAATACATTTGTGTTGTTTTAAGTCACCAAGAGTATGAGTTTGTTAAAGCAGCAACAGGAAAATAATACAAAACAGTCTCAATAACTTGAAAGATAGAGAACTATACAGAGTATTCTGAAGGTCAAAGAGATTCATTGACCCATTCCTAGAGTTAATTCTTAGAACATCTCTTTTCTGGCCACTTTGCTTTTCCTTAAAATTTCCTAGTGATTATCTAGGCCCTCAAGGTTTCAAATCATCTTGAAAACAATACTCTAAGTCACTAATCAGTTGTGTATTCATGGAATGTTAATAATCCTCTTTATGTCTTAGTTTCAATCTATTTAAAACAAGATCGATAAAAGCACCTAATCATAAATTTGGGGGGAGGGAAGGGGGACTGAAAATTAAACAAGAATTGTATAGCTTAGTATGTTCACTCATTTAAGAAAATCTGTTTGCAGGAAGCATAACTACTCTGTACTAGGCATTTTATTAAACTCTACAGACATAGCTTCTACCTTCAAGGAGCTTACAGTCTTATATACTGCAGGCACTCTATAAGTATTGACTCTACCCTGTTGGCATATATAGTAAGTGCTCATAATGATGACATTTAGTTGTTATGATGTTGGCATACAGTAAATGTCAGTTTGTCAATATGTTTATCTATAAAAACATAGTGGGCCATTGAATACTTCTGAACAGTGCTAAGTATCTCATATACATGCAAGGATGATATGTAAATACACAAAAATTTTTCCATAACTATACACAATTCATCCAACTGATTATTGGAAATTTGCTACAAGATGGCCTGTGTCATGCATTAGTTGATAGTAAATCCTACCATGATAGTTATTCTGTGCTTAAATCCCTGTGGAGGAACTCCTTTGTATTTGTGGTATACTATGAATTGTCTTTTCTGGTCCATGATGTTATGAAGAGGTATGAATGTATAACCAATGCACTAATGCTCTATCTAATGAGCTGTGACAGCATGTCTTATATGTCAAACTGACACAGGACGTTTAGCAAATGTAAGGAAGTTTCCAAGAAAAAGACTCACTTCTGAATTTTTCCAATGTCCCTATCTCCCACAACAGCAACATGCATTCCTTAGGAGCTGCCAAATGAAAACAGGAATACAGATAGAGTGGTACACTGTCACTTAAGTAAATCACACCAGCCTTGAAGCCTGCGGAAGGTGGCAGGCCAACTTGGACTTTCTTGAAGACAAGATTAAAGTGCAGCTCAGGCAAAAGTCACTGAAATGAATACTTCATATTCGAAGGCAACATATATTTACAGAAAATGAAATCTTGGTTAAAACGTTTTTGAATCATGTGTAAGCGTTCACTATAAACTAGAAAGATTTTGCTTGATTTACTTTGTTCAATTTCTAGGCTTTTTCCCTTTCTGTGCTAATGGCAAGGTATCAATCATCAAAGCTGTAATCAGATTTTGCAGAAGGCCACTGGCATCATTTTCAATCATTTAAACTTTGCCAGCCTGCCTCCCTTCTTTATGAATCCAAGAGATTAATGTGAAAGGAATTTTTTAATGCATTTTAGAAAAATTAGCAAATTATGATTGGTCTTTAATTCCTAGCTGACCATTTCACCAGGCATTACGCATAGTGGCTCCTAACAGCTTTATTGCTCAGAGGAAGATAAATGGTGAAGGCATCCTGTACTTAACACTGGAGTGGCTCTTTGGATAGATAATGTATAAATTCAAAGTAGAAAGCTTTAGATAAAAGTGCTTTCATAGGGCTTCCCTTGGTGGCGCAGTGGTTGAGAGTCCACCTGCCGATGCAGGGGACACGGGTTCATGCCCCGGTCCGGGAAGATCCCACATGCCACGGAGCGGCTGGGCCCGTGAGCCATGGCCGCTGAGCCTGCGCGTCCGGAGCCTGTGCTCCACAACGGGAGAGGCCACAAAAGTGAGAGGCCCGCGTACCGCAAAAAAAAAAAAAAAAAAAAAAAAAAGTGCTTTCATAGTTATGCCTTTTATCCCCCAAGTTATTTTCCTGAATAAATATCTCCTAAAGTAGGCTAGAGTCAAACAGCAATAAAAAAAATTACGTAAATTTTGATTTCAAGCTGGTCAACTTTTGAAATTCTTCATAGTTCCTTCAGGTGCAAGATTTTTGCTTCAATTTAGACAAGGACATTTTTAGATTTTCAACCATGAAATTCTTTTGAAAACTTTTTCCAATCCATTGAAATCAGATTATGTTTTCCTGTTTATATAAACACGGCATGCTCATTTTTAAATGACACATGAAAGAATAAAGTATAGCAGATAAAGAAAAAATGACCTAAAATCCCATCAGCCTGAGGTAGCAACCATTCATTTAAAGACAATTCTTACATACATGTAGATTTAACACCTTCATTCTTCTTTCTCACCCTTCTCTTTCTCTCATTCTTTCTTTTGCTTATGTCTTCTCCCTTTTTGCCTCACACTACAATACACTTAGTCTCTCTGTAATTCCTCCTCAAAAGCACAGCCCTAAATGTAAAATGCAAAACTATAAAACTTACAGGAGATAACATCGGAGAAAACCTACATGACCTTGGGTATGGCAAAGATTTTTTAAATACAACACCAAAGGTACAATCCATGAAAGAAATAATTGAATAACTGGATTTCACTCAAACGAAAAAATTCTCTCTGTGAAAGACAATGTCAAAAGAACAACAACACAACCACTGAATGGAAGTGAATATTTGCAAGAGACACATCTGAGAATGGACTGTTATCTAAAATAGACAATGAACCCTTAAAACTCAATAGTAAGGAAGCAAACAGCCAGAGTAAAAAAATGGGCCAAAGATATTAACTGACACCTTGCCAAAGATATACAGATGACAAGTATATGTAAAGATGCTCCAAATCCTATGTCATCAGGGAAATGCAAATTCAGATAACAATGAGATACCACTATACACCTATTAGACTGGCCAAAATCTGCAACACTGACAATACCAAATGCTGATGAGGATTTGGAGCAACAGGAATTCTCACTCATCGTTGGTGGGAATATAAAAATGGTACAGACACTTTGGAAGACAGTTTGGCAGTTTCCTTCCAAACTAAATATACTCTCACTATAGGAATCAGCAATCATGCTCCTTGGTGTTTACTCAAAGGAACTGATAACTTATGGCCCCACAAAAACCTGCACACTGAAGTTTATAGCAGCTTTATCTATAGTTGTCAAAACTTGGAAGCAACCAAGATGTCCTTCAGTAGGTAGATGGATAAATTGTGGTACATCCAGACAATGGTATACTATTCAGTACGAAAAACAAATGAACCATCAAACCATTAAAAGACTTAAACTTAAATGCATTTTACTAAGTGGAGGAAGGCAATCTGAAAAGGCTACATACTGTCTGATTCAACTGTATGACATTTTGGATCACTTAAAATTACAGAGAGTTGCATAGAGGGAGAAAATGTGAAGCCACATAGAGAAAAAAAAAAAAAAGCCAGTGGATTAGAGGCTCTTATCAGTGCAAACGCCTTGTCAAATTGGTAGTGACATTGGTACTCTTATCTGCTCTCTCCTCTTTCCTCTTTTCCAAGCAAAAACTTCTCTGATGTTTTTCTAGCAAAAGTCTCTCTGGAGCTTTTTACATGTTTTAATTGGCATTGGTTTTAGGTTAATTTTCTTTCATTTTTATGTACTGATTGATTTGCACAGGAAGGAAAGAAAAACAAAACAACATAATAGCTAATTTGGTGAAAACTTGCCAACTGGCTTCCAGTGTGAAACAGACTTTAAAGTTTTATCTATCTGGTGCTACTTAATCTAGAAGTTCACCATTCCTCACCATCAAGGATTAGATCAGGTTTCTTTTCCTTCAATCCCACTTTTAGAAATTGTGTATGTGTGTGTGTGTGTGTAGAATTCATTCATTTAGTCAAAAACAGTGTCTGTCATCTGCTTAGTAATGACGGTGGGTAACAAGTAGCAAGCAGTGTCACTTTTTTTTTTTTTTTTTGAAGGATCTTCATTTCAGAAATACAGAGAGGGCTTTATCTTCTAAAATGATAGCAAAAACATTTGCCCGGCTAAGTCGCATGGATTGTCTTAACCCTTATGCCTGTATCTATGCTACAACCCCCCTCTGCTCCTTCTCTAGATGTATCTTGTCCTTCCAAGTCCAGTTCATACCCTATCTACCTCAAGAAACTTTCCTTGTTTTACATTTTCTCCCCTATGATCATCTCATCAGCACCATACATTCATTCAAACACCCAGTTTCATTTCACTCATTTTGCTTTGTCTTCCAATCATTTTTCCTGTTCCTTAAGGCTGGGAATCACGCAGCATGGTACTCACAGGAAAACCATGATGCTGAGCACATAGCAAGAGACTAAAGGATACTAACTGGATTTTTATTCATTCAGAAAATAATCACTGAGCATCTATTATATCATAGACATACCAAGTGTACAGCTGTCAACAAGACGCTCATAATATGGTAGAAAAAGAAAACATTAAATTAAAAATTATTTGCAAAATTGTATTTACAATTACCATGTGTGTTAGGAAGAAGAAATGAGACTGTATGAATAGCTATACCTGGAGAAGCCATTCTAGTCCTCCCTGGTTAATACTTAAGCTTCCTAGGGACAGGGATATTGGAGTGTAGTCTATGAAGCAAGTTAGGAGATTAGGAGATAAAGAGTAGTCTGCTCTTAGGGAATTTGGCAAGTGGGAATATTCTAACTGGTTGTGGGACGAGATTGTCCCAGAGAATGGCAACTATCAAGGGACAACAGTTCGTTAAAGACCACAAACTAAACAGGGCTGGTACCTACCATGGATTCATACCCTAGAAGTTCCCTGGTATAAGTAGCCTATTGCAGGCATTCTGAAAAAGTCTTTTCAGCATTCTTTTTTTTTTTTTTTTCCCGGTACACGGGCCTCTCACTGTTGTGGCCTCTCCCATTGTGGAACACAGGCTCTGGATGCGCAGGCTAAGCAGCCATGGCCCATGGGCCCAGCCGCTCTGCAGCATGTGGGATCCTCCTGGACCGGGGCACGGACCCGTGTCCCCTGCATTGGCAGGCGGACTGTCAACCACTGCGCCACCAGGGAAGCCCTACTTTTTTTTTTTTTTTTTCAGCATTCTTAATTGAATCTCAAGTTTAGGTAGTTATCTCCTTTTGAGTGTTTAACACAAACCATCATTTTTCACCTCTCTGCAGTGTTATGGGCTCAAATGTGCCATTTACCCAAAATTAATCTGTTGAGGCCCTAACCCCCAGTATCTCAGAATGTGGATGTATTTGGAAGTAGGGTCTTTAAAGACCTGATTAAGTTAAATTAAAATGAGGCCATTATGCTGGGGCCTGATCCAATATGAAAGTTCTCATAAGAAGAGGTAGAGACACCAGGGAGGCACCTGACAGAGGAAAGGTCATGTGAAGACACAGCAAGAAGGTGGCCATCTGCAAGCCAAGGAGAGAGACCTCAGAAGAAACCAACCTGCCAAAACCTTGATCTCAGATTTGTGATCTCCAGAACTGTAAGAAAATAAATGTCTCTTGTTTAAATCACCAAGTCAGTGGTATTCCCTATGGGGCATTCTGGAGACAGGCCCCTCCCCATATCCTCTGCTTTAGCTAGTCTCTGAAAAACCTAGGTAACAGGATCAGCACATTTCCTGAGCTGTATCACAGATGCTAAAACCCCCACCAAATGGAAGGCTTTGGTTAACTACTTGATGACCTTGAGCACATACACCTACTAGAGCCTGAGGATTGATAATGTTAACCCCCGTAACACTGCCCTCTTACCCCATCATCAACCAATCAGAATTGTGCACAAGCTGATCACAGACCATGCACTTCCCCTCCCTCACCTTGCCTTTAAAAATGCCTTCCTGAGACCCAGCAATCCCACTACTGGGCATATACCCTGAGAAAACCATAATTCAAAAAGAGTCATGTACCAAAATGTTCACTGCAGCTCTATTTACAATAGCCAGGACATGGAAGCAACCTAAGTGTCCATCAACAGATGAATGGATAAAGAAGATGTGGCACATATATACAATGGAATATTACTCAGCCATAAAAAGAAATGAAACTGAGTTATTTGTAATGAGGTGGATAGACCTGGAGACTGTCATACAGAGTGAAGTAAGTCAGAAAGAGAAAAAAAAATACCATATGCTAACACATAGATATGGAATCTAAAAAAAAAAAAGAAAAAAAAATGGTGAGAAGAACCTAGGGGCAAGACAGGAATAAAGATGCAAACCTACTAAAGAATGGACTTGAGGATACGGGAGGGGGAAGGGTAAGCTGGGACAAAGTGAGGGAGTGGCATGGACATATATACACTATCAAAATAGAGAGCTAGTGGGAAGCAGCCGCATAGCACAGGGAGATAAGCTCGGTGCTTTGTGACCACCTAGAGGGGTGGGATAGGGAGGGAGATACAAGAGGGAAGAGATATGGGAACATATGTATATGTATAACTGATTCACTTTGTTATAAAGCAGAAACTGACACACCATTGTAAAGCAATTATACTCTAATAAAGATGTTAAAACAAAACCAAACAAAACAAACAAAAAATAAAAATTAAAATGCCTTCCTGAAACCCATAATAGTTCGGGCTTTTAAAGGACTAGCTATCCCTGATTCCTTGTCTGGTACCTTATAATAAACCCTGCACTTTCTTTCATCACATCCTGGTGTCAGTATATTGGCTTTACTGTGCGCTGGCAAGTGGACCCACATTTGGTTTGGTAAAAATGGCAGCCCCAGCAAGCTAATACATAAAGTTACTTGGCCTTTCTGTTTCTGTAAGTTCCCATCCTAACTAATCAAAGTTTCTGCCTCTGAGGAGTAGAGTCCTTACCTCTTCCTCACAACCCACCAAAACATAATTCTTTTTCCTTAACATTAAGATGGTATGTTATTCTGTCTGGCACCTGCCACAGAAGAACTTCAAGTCTAACTAAATGCTCTTCACATTGAACCTGATGAGTCCAGGTGTGGATGGTATTGCAGACACAGAAAATTCATTTGTTACTATCAATGCCCTGCTCTCTCTTAATTTATTCTGCCATCCCCAAGTTGCCAGGATACAGAACTCCTTTCCTCAGTCAATACCTCCCCCAAAAAACTTTTTTATATAAAGAGGAAAATTCATAATGCTCACTCATATTTTAGCCAGCTAGATCCTAGTCTGTACCTGACTTTCTGGACTTATATCCTCCCTATATTTGCAAAGCTCTCTTTTGAAATACTTTTTCTTGAGTATCATGACTTGAGTTGGCAAAATTTCTGCAGAGCAGCTAGATAAACTTTATATACTTGAGGATCTTTGATTTATTATTTTTCTAGTTTCAAGGGGCTTCTCACAGGCCATTTTAAATTGGGTATTAGAATTAAGGGTGCCAAGAGAAGGAAAAGACATACAAGAACAATCCCGAAACAATTAAGTAAATGGTAATAGGAACATACATATCAATAATTACCTTAAATGTAAATGGATTAAATGCTCCCACCAAAAGACACAGACTTGCTGAATGGATACAAAAACAAGACCCATATATATGCTGTCTACAAGAGACCCACTTCAGACCTAGGGACACATACAGACTGAAAGCGAGGGGATGGAAAAAGATATTCCATGCAAATGGAAATCAAAAGAAAGCTGGAGTAGCAATACTCAGA
>NC_041233.1:61766770-61767537 GCF_002837175.3 Physeter macrocephalus
GAAATGAAAAAGGAGATGTAACAACTGACACTGCAGAAATACAAAAGATTATTAGAGATTACTACAAGCAACTGTATGCCAATAAAATGGACAACCTGGGAGAAATGGGCAAATTCTTAGAAAGGCACAACGTGCCGAGACTGAAACAGGAAGAAACAGAAAATATGAACAGACCAATCACAAGCACTGAAATGGAAACTGTGATTTAAAATCTTCCAACAAACAAAAGCCAAGGACCAGATGGCGTCACAGGTGAATTCTATCAAACATTTAGAAAAGAGCTAACACCTATCCTTCTCAAACTCTTCCAAAAGATAGCAGAGGGAGAAACACTCCCAAACTCATTCTACGAGGCCACCATCACCCTAATACCAAAACCAGACAAAGACGTCACAAACAAAGAAAAATACAGGCCAATATCACTGATGAACATAGATGGAAAAATCCTCAACAAAACACTAGCAAACAGAATCCAACAGCACATTAAAAGGATCATACACCGTGATCAAGAGGGGTTTATCCCAGGAACGCAAGTATTCTTCAATATACGCAAATCAATCAACATGATACACCATACCAACAAACTGAAGGAGAAAAACCATATGATCATCTCAATAGATCCAGAGAAAGCTTTTGACAAAATTCAACACCGATTTATGATAAAAACCCTGCAGAAAGTAGGCATAGAGGGAACTTTCCTCAGCATAATAAAGGCCATATATGACAAACCCACAGCCAGCATCGTTCTCAATGGTGAAAAACTGAAA
>NC_041233.1:61769093-61782610 GCF_002837175.3 Physeter macrocephalus
ACTTGAGGATATGGGGAGGGGGAAGGGTAAGCTGTGACAAAGTGAGAGAGTGGCATGGACATATATACACTACCAAATGTAAAACAGATAGCTAGTGGGAAGCAGCCGCATAGCACAGGGAGATCAGCTCGGTGCTTTGTGACCATCTAGAGGGGTGGTATAGGGAGGGTGGGAGGGAGGGAGACGCAAGACGGAAGAGATACGGGAACATATGTATAACTGATTCCCTTTGTTGTAAAGCAGAAACTAACACACCATTGTAAAACAGTTATACTCCAATAAAGATGTTAAAAAAAAAAAAGAATTAAGGGTGCCTTTGGAAAACTCACTTTTATACACAGATGTATCTTCTGTCCTTGTTCTGAAGCAATATTGTGTAAGCATAAAATAATCCTCATCGAATTCTCTTAGCCCTTAAAACACTCTGGAAAACTGAAAAGACTCCTGGAATTAGATATGGAACACTGCAGAACATTCCTGGCTCTCTTTGGTTGCAGGGGTACCTTATGTGCTAGGGCCAACACTTTCAACGCTCAGGAAAGTCATGACCTGAATCATCTGGAGTTAGTTTTTTAAACACTTCAGAGGAAATAAATTGAGGGCAAAATGTGGTACAGAAGTTATTATGCAAGGGCTTATCTAAGACATTGATAGTCTTCAATGCTCATTGGTTTTAAAGATACATCTAATATGTTACAAATTGAAATCCAGTGCTTTTAACAGAGTAGATGCTGACAATCTAATAACAAAGTGGAACAAACCACCTTCAATAAATTCATCAGTCAATGGTCATTATTCTTTCATTTTATCATCATATTCCCAGAATTATAGCTGAATTTAATTCATGGAACTTCAGGAATCTGTTGTTAGCAGAACAAGAGCAGCAAGAACCTGATTTTACAAGGTACATTATTCACTGTTAAAAAAATCCTGAATTATTCAATACTCAAACACTGAATTTCACCTCAAAACTAGGTACTTGATGAAACTATAAAGAAAAAAATTATATCTTTCTCTTTGTTCATATATTTACTTTTTTAATAAGAAAAAGAAAATATTGGCAATAATTTTAAAATGCTGTTTTGGGTGGATTTTTTAGTTGGAGAGTTTATTTTGAAGGCTAGAATCTAGTTGGATTCATGCAGAATTTTTACTTTCTCCTTAATCTGGAGAAGTCATCCAGAAAGGAGAGGATTTTAGGGGGACATTAGAGGTCATATGTGGTAGAACCAAGGATTTTTCTACCACGTCCACTATGACAAATTGCCACCTTCTCTACTATTACTAAGGATAAGCTAGTAACCCCCAATAGGTGGCATTCCTTCCCTCAATACTTCCTCCTCAAATGAAAGTTAATCCAAACAGCACAATTCTTTTGAAATGTGAGTTAATCAGAGGGTCGACTCTTTCATAATTTAATCAGGCTTGTGATGAGCTAGCATCCCAAATGGGCCCTCAGTGTCATTTATCCAACCCCACTGTTTTGCTCGTAAAAAACTTGAAGCCCACAGGTATTTGAAAAGTCACAAAGTTCGTGATCTAACTGGAATGGAACACTTGGTTCCCCTCTTGGACCAAGACTCTCTCCAACTCAGCACACATCTTTCCAGCTTGAGCTAGACCAGATAAAAAATCCCATGCTAAGCCCTCTTTTACACATTGCCCATCCTCAAATTTGATATGGTCTTGAGAAACTATGCTGTTTAGAGAGCTTTCATGGGCAAACAAAGATAGAAACAGATTAACTAGCTCTGCCTTACTGTCATACATGGCATTTCTCCTAAAGATTGTTCTTTATATAACCATCAGATTCAAATACAGTTCAGAAATAATTTTCAGAAATTACTTGTTTGCAGATCCTCTGGGTCCAGTCAATGAACTGGGATTCTGAAGAGTCAGGAGGAATAATTCATTTCAGGTAGCCTCATCCCTCAGAGCATCATACTTTGGAAAAAAAGGATAATATGAATTTTCCAATATGCTAAAGAATAGCTACTCACTCTGTGTTACTTGTCAACATATCTTGGGGGGTATTGGGATGGAATCAAATACGTCATACCATGACATTTAAATGTTCACAAAACTAAGTGATATTCTTGGAAAAAATGTACTTTACCATTCCTATTCATTTTCATGCAATGTTTAATTATACCAGAGACAGAAGAAAGTATAATGTGAGAGGAAGGAATCATCCATGCAGTACTCTTGAGAGAATGAAACTTATGGAAGATTTTTATTATAATAACAATGAGATGGCATGAACATTCCTGCTCTGTAAAAGCAAAAAAGTTCTCTTTGACCTCTCTGAGCTTAAAGTAGAATGTATAATTTCTTCTTCCTTTTGTCATTAATAGAAGACTATTGTCTAAATATTGAGTCCAAGTCCACAATTTGGAAATGTGTAGATGTGGCTCTCACTTTAAGTTAACAGGAAGAAATTTAATTCAAAAACAGAGGTATCTCAAACGGCTGCACTTTATTCTTCAATATTAAAGAACAGACATATCCTTACCACTCTACTACAGATCTGTTGGCTGATCTGTAAAATCAGTCAACAGATCTGATTAAAATCAACAAATATGTATTTAGTCTCCACCATGCCCCAGGCATTGTTCTTCCCATATTCTAGTGGGAAAAGACAAAAAAATATGGAACCAATATATCATGTCGGATCATGGTACATGGGAAGCAAAGTGAAGGAGGGAAATGGACATGGAGAGTAAGGCATCACATGGTTGCTATTTTATATAAAGTCATGGGGAGATAAGTCTCTAATAAGGTGATATTTGGGTCAAGACTGGAAGGAAATGAGGCATGAATCATGGGTATGCCTGGAAGAAGAGCATTCTAGGAAAGGGAAAGGCAAGTGCAAAGGCCCTGAGGCGGGAGTGTACTTAGAATGCTAGAGAAAAAACAAAGGAGGCCAGAGGAGGAGAAAAGGAATGATTGAGAGGGCAAGCTATAGCAGATGAGGTAGGAAAGGTAGTGGGGGTTAGGTCATAACGGACTTTGGCTTTTACTCTTTGTGAGATAGAAAAACATCTCACTGGTTTTGGAAGGTTTTGAGCACATAGCTAATAAACATTGCCTGATATATGGAGAACAGACAATAAGGGGATAAAAGTGGGAAACGGAAAACCAGTCAGGAGTCTACTGTAATGATCCATATGAGAAACATGACAGCTCAGATCACGTAATAGCTGATGAACATGTGGTTTCTTCTTTCTCAGTTCCTGGGCATATTTAATGGGCTTTCCCTAACCTAGTAGACCCTACCTGCTCAGAAACCTTCCCTCTGCTGAATCTACCATCAAGAATGTCTGGAGCCTGCCATATTCTCTTTCTACCCTCTAGCATAGGCTGTCACCACTACTGTGATGAGTGAGATGAGCATCAAAGTACATCTACTGGCTCTCAAATCTGTATTCAAATATATGGAGGCTTAGGGAGGCTCATGAGTGCCAACTATTACATCCAGCCTTCTCACTATGCAATACCCCTCCCCACCTTAGCTCTGCTTGGGTCTCACATAATTAAGTGGAGAAGCTATGCAGAACAGTTTCTCCCTGAGTGTGGAAGAAAGCACCTGTGTTTCCCTCCACTTGTACCTAAAGAGGCAGACGGGATGCATGTGGGAGCATCTCTCTTCCTACTGCTTTCTTCTCCCCTCCTTCATTTTAATCCCTTCTGGGAAAAAAAGAATTAACTTTTCTTTAATGCCCTTGTGGCATATTATCTAGTATTTAGCAAGAAGATTTTGCCTAGCTATCCTAGGTAAAGGGATAAGTCTTCTCTAAGATAAGAGAAATGTGAAAACTGAGTCTGGGCTTTGTTCTTTACTGACAAAAGTAATTTGGAAATGTCTGTCTGGTTGTCTTACTAAGGACACCGATTGTTTTGCTAAAGAAGGCAAATACCTACTTTCTCCTTATTTGGGGTAAAAGACCTGATAGTTACGCCTCTAAGATGGAAAGCTACAAGAGATCATGATTTTTGATTAAAATATACTAGTTTGTCACTTGCTAAATATTACCGCTGGAAGAGTCATGATAAATGCCAAATATCAAATCAGTAAGTAAAATGATGAATTATTCAATAAATAGTGTATATTAGTTTCCTACTGCTTTTTAAACAAATAACCATAAATTTCATGGCTTAAAAGAACACAATTTTCTTACAGTTCTGGAGGTGAGAAGTCCACAATCAGTCTCAGTAGGTTAAAATCAAGGTGTCTACAAGGAAATGTGCCTTCTGAGGGCTCTAGAAATCCATTTGTTATCCTTTTCCAGTTTCTAGATTGTTCCTGCATTACTTAGCTCATGGCCCATACTTCCATCTTTTATTTCTCCAACCTGTGTTTCTGTCATCGTATTACCATCTCCGACTTTGACCCTTTTGCCTCCCTTTTATCTGGTCTTTTGTGATTACCTTGGACCCATCTTTATAATCCCCATTTCAAGATCCTTAACATCATATATGAAACATTCTTTTTGCCATGTAAGATACCATATTCACTAGTTCAGGAGATTAGTAGATGAATATCATTGGGTGGCATTTATTCTGTTTACTAGAGAAATTGCCTAACCATTTAAAAATAAAAAATTATATCTAAGCCTCACGTTATCCACCTTAGTAAATTACACACAGATTTAAAATATAAATGTTAATCATAAGAGCAGTACTTAAAAAATGTTTGTTCAAAGAAGGGACCTTACTATGCATGACAGAAAAGTCAGTAACAATACAGACATCAATGAAAGCTAATTTTACTTGTCAACTTGGCTGGGCCATAGTGTCCAGATGAGTGCTCAGACAGTCTGGATGTTTCTGGGAGGGTGTTTTTTGGATGAGATTACCATTTAAATCAGTGGACTGTGAGTAAAGCAGATTGCCCTTCATAATGTGGGTGAGTCTCATCCCAGTAGTTGAAAGTTTGAACAGAACAAAAGACTGACATCCCTTGAGATACAGGGAATTCTGCCAGCAGATGGCCTTCAGATTTGAACTTCAACATCAGATACTCCTGGGTGTCCAGCTTGCCAATCCACCCTGCAGATTTTCCATAGTCACGTAAGCCTCCATAGTCACATGAGCCAATCCCTTAAAATAAATATCTTACTATATATCTACACATATTCTATTGGTTCTATTTCTCTGGAGAACCCCAAACTAATATACAATTTTAATAGCCAAACAAACTACAACATACAAAGCAAAAAGTCTAAATATCCTAAATATATAAAAAGTTCTTGCAAATCAATAGAAAAAAACACCCACTAACATAAACACAAAAATAATGGGGAGAAACAAACATTAAAAAAAAATAAAAACAAGTTCATGTGCTCTAGTTTTTAAAGAGAAGCTCTTTAAATGAGAATAAAAAGACTGGCAAAGATCAAAGGTAATGCTAAGATGCAGTAACCTACTGCTTGGAATGCAAATTGCTAAGTTATATCCTAGAAATTTAGTTATATGTATCAACAGTCTAATAAAAGGCACTTGGATCCATTAATTCCAGCTCTGTGAATTTGCCACTAAAAATAAATGATCAAATAAGAAAATATATATTTAGCTCCTTTATTGTCATGATGCTAATGGTAGGGTTTAATTTAAGCAGCCTAATATCAAATAGCTTGGATAAATCCAAATATTTATTCTTTAAATTATAGTTGGAAATCTAAATGAGTAAGAGATAACCATTAAAAATGGAAACATACATCCCATATAGAATATACTTTAAATTTTAAGCAGTAATAATGAGGTACAGTATAATGTATTTTGACAAATATTTCTTTATACATATTAATATATTTAACATATCTGCATGTGTATTTACATGAGGAAATCTGGAAATATATAACAAAGTTTTAGAAGTGATTATTTCTTCATGGCAAAATCTAAGTTGGTTTAATTTTTTCCCTTTATATACCTATATTTTTTTCTTTCTATCCATTTATTATTTATGACTTGTATATTTTAAATTTCCAAAAATAGGTTAACCTGCAACAACATTTTTTTTAAAAAGCTCTTTTGCATAAGAAAGGTAACGTTGCTTGGTTGGTTAGCTAGGTTAAGTAAATTGCTAATAAACAATGGAGAGGGATTATGGGAGTAAAGTGGAAGTTACCTGCTTCAGAATAGAGGCAGAAAAGAACACTAATGATGCTCTCTGAGATAAGATTCCAATTGTAGTTAGCACTTTATCTTCCTCAGTGTGTAAATAAAAGGAGAGCAAATTGAAGTTCCATTTTCAGTTCAGACCTCTTGGCTAGGTTGGTTTCTCTCTTTCTAAGATCATTTAACCAAATACTGAGGTATGGACAGCCTAAGAGATGTTTTGACATTGTCACAAACTAAAAATAAAGAGTTCACAAATGTCATTCAAGAATTTACGGGAAGGTAATATACCCACACAAACTTCTCTCACTCTCTATCTCAAAATTATCATCTCTAGACTAAACGATCATTATTTAATACAGTTTGTGGAAAAATCATAATCAGCTTGTGAAAGCTTAAATGAAAAGCTCCATTTAATGGTGCGAATGTCAGCAAAACTGGTAGAGTAAGGACCAAATTCGAACCAAATTATCTCCTCCATAAAAGCAAAAAGAACGTTAGCAAAAACAGAATCAAAACTCTTTTAGGACTGTGGAAATTAACTAAAGGTTTGCAGCAATCTGGGGAATGTTTATTCAGGAAAAACAGCTGATTATCAGTAAGGACTCCAAGATTTGTGACAATTTAACTTGCACTATTCCCAGGTTCCCCTTCCTTGGATCTGCAGTATCCTTGAAAACTGATAGTCCACAGTCAGTTAAAACAAAAAACAAAAAAACACCTGGAAGAGGCAAAACTGGGTTAGAGCTCCCTCAAAGCCCAACCTCCAGGGAATTCTCACTATTTGACCCATCTGTTAGCTTTCTAAAAGTCCACATTTACAAGGCTGATGTGATATGACCTGACTCAGCACACACAGTACATAAACCCTCTTCCCCAAGGCATTTATTGAAAACCAGAGATGACTGCCAAACACTGCAGCTGCCTGAAGTGTTGTATAACAGGGCAAATAATAGGCTAACCAAAAAGCTTAATAAGAAAACTGGGGAATGAGATATTCATAAGTGGATTTGAAAAGTTCAAAAACATTTCTGGGAAACTAGAAGTCCATGCATAGGGCAGTGCATATGCTCAGGAAAGACTTGCAAAGGCCCTAACCTCTTAACTTCTGGCTAACCTTGAATCTCTGTGCAAGCAGAAATTGAAGGCTAACATGGTGTTGTAGACTGACTGGCTGAGTGGTGAAAATACCATACACCCACATGAAGCCTTCAACAAAGACTGGGAGACTTACAGGTTCCAGGGATCAAAAGAAATATCTGTCCAATTCTTAATTGACTGCTAAGCTAACTGAGCATAGAATTAGTGGCCACATGGAAAAGAGTCCAGAACTTACATAATTAATTCAGAAAACTCACTAAACAAACAATAACAACAAACACTGGAAAATGGGAAGAATCTTATTTCTACAGTTGTCATATTTAAAATGTCCATTTTTCAAAAACTGTACATCATGTACAGAAATAAGAATTTATGATCCATAGAGAAATAAATAAAGCAATCAATAGAAACTGAACTTGCAGAAGCCCAGACATTGGATTCACTAAACAAAAACTTTAAATCAGGTATATCAAACATGTTGAAAGCCCTAAATGAAACCACGTCTAAAGAACTAAAGGGAAATATGAAAACAACATCTAATCAAATAGAGAATGTGAAAAATAGTCAGAAATTGCTTTTAAAAGAACCAAGTGTAAATTATGGAGTTAAAATATCAGATGAATAACATTAATCTACAAGCCAAAAAGTTCAACAAATTCTAAGTAGGGTAACTCAAAGATATCCACACCTAGACACATCATAATCAAACTGTCAAAGAGAAAGAAATAATCTTGAAGGCAGCAAAAGACAGGCATCTTCTCGTTTATAAGAGCTTGTCAGTAAGATGAACAACTGATTTAGCATTGGAAGTCACGGAGATCAGTGAGGTGACACAGTCAAACTGCTAAAACCTAAAAATTGAAAGGATGATTGTTAACCAAGAATTCTGTATCAAGCATAACTATCCTTTAAATATGAAAGTCAAATTAAGATATTCTCAAATAAACAGGGCTTCCCTGGTGGTGCAGTGGTTGACAGTCCACCTGTCGATGCAGGGGACGCGGGTTCGTGCCCCGGTCAGGGAAGATCCTACATGCCGCGGAGCGGCTGGGCCCGTGAGCCATGGCTGCTGAGCCTGCGCGTGCGGAGCCTGTGCTCTGCAACGGGAGAGGCCACAACAGTGAGAGGCCCGCGTACCACAAAAACAAACAAACAAACAAAAAAGATGTTCTCAAATAAACAAATCTAAGAAGACTTGCCCATAGTAGATCTGCCACAACAAAATGCCTAAGGGACCTCTTAAGGCTGAAATGAAATACTAGACATTAAAATAAACTCACATAAAGAATTAAAGAGCACCATTAAAAATAATTATATGGGTAAATATAAAAGACCAATAATAAATATATTTTTGATTGTAAAATATTCTTCTCCTATTTTATTAAAGACAGCTGCATAAAGTACTAATTATGAATCTGGACTGATGCACATGCAACGTATAAATGTGCAATTTGTAAGGCAATAACAGCAGAAAGGAGGGAGGAGGGAATGAGGCTATAAAGGAATAAAGTTTTGACATGCTATTGTAATTATGTTGGTATTAATCCAAAGTAGATTGCTAAAATTATGATGTTGATTATAAATCCTAGAACAACCACTAAAAATTAATTTTTAAAATATAGTAAAAGAAATGAAAAAGGAATTAAAATTGGACACTAGAACATATTTCTTTAATACAAAATAAGGCATTAATGGAGAAAAAGGCTAATAAAATATTTATGACAAGTAGAAAACAACCAATGGCACATGTAACTCTTACCTTATAGGTATTTATACTACAATTAGATGAATTAAATATAATTAAAATTAAAAGGTAAAGAGAAAAAATTTTAATTATTTAACTATATACTGATTCAAAGACACAAATAGATTGAAAGTTAGAGCACGAAAACTATATATATACCATGAAACAGTAATAAAAGAAAACTCAGAGTGGGCATTCTAGTATTAGACAAATAGAGTTTAAGAAAAAAAATTTTTAACAGAGACAAAGAACAGCATTTTATGATGATAAATGTAGCAACCTGTTAAGAAGATACAATAAACACCAACATATAATCCTCTAACAATAGAGTCCCAAAATACATGAAGCAAAAACAGGTAGAAATGCAGAACTGAAGGGAGAACTGAGTGATTCAATAACAATAGTTGAAGACTTGAGTACTACAATTCAATAATATATTGAACAGTAAGACAGAAGATTGGCAAGGAAAGAGAGGACTTTAAGAATAATATAAACTGGGCTTCCCTGGTGGCACAGTGGTTGAGAGTCCACCTGCCGATGCAGGGAACACGGGTTCGTGCCCAATTAGATGAATTAAATATAATTAAAATTAAAAGGTAAAGAGAAAAAATTTTAATTATTTAACTATATACTGATTCAAAGACACAAATAGATTGAAAGTTAGAGCACGAAAACTATATATATACCATGAAACAGTAATAAAAGAAAACTCAGAGTGGGCATTCTAGTATTAGACAAATAGAGTTTAAGAAAAAAAATTTTTAACAGAGACAAAGAACAGCATTTTATGATGATAAATGTAGCAACCTGTTAAGAAGATACAATAAACACCAACATATAATCCTCTAACAATAGAGTCCCAAAATACATGAAGCAAAAACAGGTAGAAATGCAGAACTGAAGGGAGAACTGAGTGATTCAATAACAATAGTTGAAGACTTGAGTACTACAATTCAATAATATATTGAACAGTAAGACAGAAGATTGGCAAGGAAAGAGAGGACTTTAAGAATAATATAAACTGGGCTTCCCTGGTGGCACAGTGGTTGAGAGTCCACCTGCCGATGCAGGGAACACGGGTTTGTGCCCCGGTCCAGGAAGATCCCACATGCCGCGGAGCGGCTGGGCCCGTGAGCCACGGCCGCTGAGCCTGCACGTCCAGAGCCTGTGCTCCTCAACGGGAAAGGCCACAAAAGTGAGAGGCCCTCATAACGCAAAATAATAATAATAATAATAATATAAACCAACTAGACCTAACGGATATCTATAGAATAGATAGAATAGATATCTATAGAATAGGCTACTCAAAAGCAGAATACAAATTGTTCCCAAGTGTATATATAGCATATTACAGGATAGAGTAAATATTTTTCCATAAAGCAAATCTCAATATATTTAAAAGATCTGTAATTATACAAAGTATGTTCTCTGACAATGGAATGAAATAAAATGAACAAAAAGAAATGTGGGATAGTTGCAAAAATATGGAAATTAAACAATATACTCATAACTAATAGCTAAAAAAGAAATCACCATGAAGTTAGAAAATACTTTGAGAAGAATGAAAACAAAAACACAAAATACTCAAACTTATTGAATGCAGCAAAAGCAGTCTTCAAGGAAAAATTATAAATACCACATCAGAAAAAAAGAAAGATCTTAAATCATACCTAGTTCTCCACCTAAGGGAACTAGCAAAAAAGCAGACTTATGCCAAAGCAAGCAGAGGTAGGAATTGATATCACAGAGGAAATAAATTCTAGAGAAAAATCAACAAATCAAAGATTTTTTTAAAACACTAACAAAATTGAAAAACTTTTGGCTATATTATCCAGGCAAAGAGAAAGACTTAAGTTACTAAAATCAGGCATAAAAGGGGGACAGTAAGACTGATCTTAGAGAAATAAAAAAGGATTTTATGTAATTACTATGAACAACTACATATCAATAAATAACTTAGATAAAACAAAATTTCTAGAACTACACAAAACTATTAAAACTGATTTTTAAAAATCAAACTTCTAGTGAGACGTATAAGAGATTTAGTTTATGATTAAAATATATATATAAATATATGTGTATAATATACATTTATTTATTCTCACAGGAAAAGTCTAGTACCAGGTAGCCAAACTGGTGAATTCTATCATGCATTTAAAAATGAATTAACATCAATCCCTCACAAACACTGCCAAAAATTAGACAAGGAGAAAATACTTCCCAGCTCATACTATGATGCCAGTATTACCCTGATAACAACACTAGGCAAAACATTAAAAGGAAAACAAAACTGTAAAACTAAAGACCAATATGCCTCATGAATACTTCCACGAAATCCTCAACAAAATAAGATGCTAAATCCAGAAACATATGAAAAATATCATACACCATGACCATGTGGAATTTACTGTAGGAATCCCAGGTTGATTCAACATATGAATATCAGTATAATACACTATATTAATAGAATAGGAAAAACTACACATTTAATAGAATAAAGAACAAAATCTAATCTCAGTAGATACAGAAAAATCACTTTACAATGTCCAACATACTTTCATCAGAAAATCACTCAACAAACTAGGAATAGAAGAGAACTTCCTCAAAATGATAAAGTTATCTATGAAAATGCACAGGAACTTCAAACTAAACAGTGACAGACTGAAATCTTTCCCTCTATGATCAAGAACAAGCCATGGACATCCATGTTCATAACTTGTGCTCAGCACTGTACTGCAGGCCAGGAAATCAGGCCAGAAAAAAAAAAAGAAAGGTATCCATTTTAAAAGAAACATGGAAAATTATCTCTGTTTGCAAATGATGTGAACTTGTACATAGAAAATCCTAAGATATCCATTAAAAAAACCTATTAAATGAGTTTAGCAAGTTGAAGGATAAAAGATGCATACACAAAATTCAGTTGCATTTTTAAGCACGAGTGAACAATTTGACAATAAAATTAAGAAAACAACCTCAACTGAAACAGTATCAGCAATAATAAAATACTTAGGAATAATTTCTTGCAAGAGAAGTGTAAGACTTGCACACTGAAAACTACAAAACACTGTTGAAAGAAAATAATGAAGGCCTTGATAAACAGAGACATCCTGTCTACATGAATCACAAGACAATGTTACACATTAGATAGCCTCATCCACTAGAGGGCAGACAGCAGAAGCAAGAACTACAGTCCTGCAGCCTCTGGAACAAAAACCACATTCACAGAAAGACAGACAAGATGAAAGGGCACAGGGCTATACACCAGATGAAGGAACAAGATAAAACCCCAGGAAAACAAATAAATGAAGTGGAGATAGGCAAAATGCAGAAAAAGAATTCAGAATAATGATAGTGAAGATGATCCAGGACCTGGGAAAAAGAATGGAGGCAAAAATGGAGAACATGCAAGAAATGTTTAACAGAGACCTAGAAGAATTAAAGAACAAACAAACAGATGAACAATACAATAACTGAAATGAAAACTACACTAGAAGGAATCAATAGCAGAATAACTGAGGCAGAAGAACAGATAAGTGACCTGGAAGACAGAAGGTAGAATTCACTGCTGCAGAACAGAATAAAGAAAAGAGAATGAAAAGCAATGAAGACAGCCTAAGAGACATCTGGAACAACATTAAACGCAACAACATTCGTATTATGGGGGTCCCAGAAGGAGAAAAGAGAGAGAAAGGACCCGAGAAAATACTTGAAGAGATTATAGTCAAAAACTTCCCTAACATGGGAAAGGAAATAGCCACCCAAGTCCAGGAAGCACAGTGAGTCCCACACAGGATAAACCCAAGGAGAAACATGCCAAGACTCATAGTAAACAATTTGCAAAAATTAAAGACAAAAAAAATTATTGAAAGCTGCAAGGGAAAAATGACAAATAACATACAAGGGAACTCCCATAAGGTTAATGACTGATTTCTCAGCAGAAACTCTACAAGCCAAAAGGGAGTGGCATGATATACGTAAAGTGATGAAAGGGAAGAACCTTCAACAAAGATTACCCGGCAAGGATCTCATTCAGATTCGATGGAGAAATCAAAAGATTTACAGACAAGCAAAAGCTAAAAGAATTCAGCACCACCAAACCAGCTCTACAACAAATGCTAAAGGAACTGCTCTATGTGGGAAAGAAAAGAGAAGAAAAGGACCTACCAAAAAAACCCCAAAACAATTAAGAAAATGGTCAGAGGAACATACATATCGATAATTACCTAAAACGTGAATGGACTAAACGCTCCAACCAAAAAACACAGGCTTCCTGAATGGAAACAAAAACAAGACCCATCTATATGCTGTCTACAAGAGACCTACTTCAGACCTAGGGACACATACAGACTGAAAGTTAGAGCATGGAAAAAGATATTCCATGCAAATGGAAATCAAAAGAAAGCTGGAGTAACTACAATCATATCAGATAAAACAGACTTTAAAATAAAGCATGTTACAAGAGACAAGGAAGGACACTACATAATGATCAAGGGATCAATCCAAGAAGAAGGTATAACAATTATAAATATATATGCACCCAACATAGGAGCACCTC
>NC_041233.1:61783061-61783845 GCF_002837175.3 Physeter macrocephalus
GGACATTCTCCAGGATAGATCATATCTTGGGTCACAAATCAAGCCTCAATAAATTTAAGAAAATTGAAATTATATCAAGCTTCTTTTCTGACCACAACACTATGAGATTAGAAATGAATTACAGGGAAAAAAACGTAAAAAACAAAAACACATGGAGGGTAAACTATACGTTACTAAATAACCAAGAGGTCACTGAAGAAATCAAAGAGGAAATGAAAAAATACGTACAGACAAATGACAGTGAAAACACAACGATCCAAACCTATGGGATACAGCAAAAGCAGTTCTACGAGGGAGGTTTACAGCAAAACAAGCCTACCTCAAGAAACAAGAAACATCTCAAACAAACAATCTAAACTTACACCTAAAGTAACTAGAGCAAGAAGAACAAAGAAAACCTAAAGTTAGTAGAAGGAAAGAAATCATAAAGATCAGAGCAGAAATAAATGAAATAGAAACAAAGAAAACGATAGCAAAGATCAATAAAACTAAAAGCTGGTTCTTTGAGAAGATAAACAAAATTGATAAACCATTAGCCAGACTCATCAAGAAAAAGAGGGAGAGGACTCAAATCAATAAAATTAGAAATGAAAAAGGAGAAGTTACAACAGACACCGCAGAAATACAAAGCATCCTAAGAGACTACTGCCAGCAACTCTATGCAAATAAAATGGACAACCTGGAGAAATGGACAAATTCTTAGAAAGGTATAACATTCCAAGACTGAACCAAGAAGAAACAGAAAATATGAACAGACCAATCACAAGTAATGAAATTGAAACTG
>NC_041233.1:61783890-61784107 GCF_002837175.3 Physeter macrocephalus
GGAGGAACACTCCCAAACTCATTCTATGAGGCCACAATCAACCTGATACCAAAAGCAGACAAAGACATGACAAAGAAAGAAAAATACAGACCAATATCACTGATAAACATAGATGCAAAAATCCTCAACAAAATACCAGCAAACAGAATCCAACAACACATTAAAAGGATCATACACCATGATCAAGTGGGATTTATCCCAGGGATGCAAGGATTCT
>NC_041233.1:61785208-61797222 GCF_002837175.3 Physeter macrocephalus
GATATCATCTCACACCGGTCAGAATGGCCATCATCAAAAACTCTAGAAACAATAAATGCTGGAGAGGGTGTGGAGAAAAGGGAACACTCTTGCACTGCTGGTGGGAATGTAAATTGATACAACCACTTGGAGAACAGTATGGAAGTTCCTTAGAAAACTACAACTAGAACTACCATATGCCCCAGCAATCCCACTACAGGGCATATATACTGAGAAAACCATAATTCAAAAAGAGTCATGTACCAAAATGTTCATTGCAGCTCTATTTACAATAGCCAGGACATGGAAGCAACCTAAGTGTCCATCAACAGATGAATGGATAAAGAAGATGTGGCACATATATACAATGGAATATTACTCAGCCATAAAAAGAAATGAAACTGAGTTATTTGTAGTGAGGTGGATGGACCTGGAGTCTGTCATACAGAGTGAAGTAAGTCAGAAGGAGAAAAACAAATACCATATGCTAACACATGTATATGGAATCTAAGAAAAAAAATGTCATGAAGAGACTAGGGGTAGGACAGGAATAAAACACAGACCTACTAGATCATGGACTTGAGGATATGGGGAGGCGGAAGGGTAAGCGGTGACAAAGTGAGAGAGTGGCATGGACATATATACTCTACCAAACATAGGGTGGATAGCTAGTGGGAAGCAGCCGCATGGCACAGGGAAATCAGCTATGTGGTTTGTGACTACCTAGAAGGGTGGGATAGGGAGGGTGGGAGGGAGGGAGACACAAGAGGGAAGAGATATGGGAACATATGTATATGCATAACTGATTCACTTTGTTGTAAAGCAGAAACTAACACACCATTGTAAAGCAATTATACTCCAATAAAGATGTTAAAAAATAATAATAATAATAATAACTAATATGTATTGCTCCTTCAGGAATATCACTGCAATAACCACCAGTTAATTGGTGCCAACATGCTGAAACTAATTTCCTTACCAACATCCCATTGGTCATATTCATGACCTTTGCACCAAAAGCCCCTGCAACAGGAATACAAATGTAACCCCCAATTTGATAGAGCAACCACAAGCTGCATTGTACTCTCACATGGATGGAGGTTGTATGCATCCTTATGCTTTTTTATTCTGGGCATAACTTTCTACTGCTTCTAAAACTAGTAGGCTCTGCCCTTGGAGTCTTGAGGACCCAATTAATTGAAGGCCAAAATAGAACATTCTGTCTCCCTTTCTCTTTTTCAACTGCAGTTTTCTGAGGTTGAAAACACATGTACTCGTGCTATACTGGGGATGAGTGGAATCATACCTGTCAACCGTACATATCTGTAAGGAGGCAAAGGTCCAGAAATCCCCCCAGGTACCTGGCTCACTTAAAGAATAATAGATATACTAGTATACTTTATTCTCTTTCATCTTGAAAGGTTAAATTATGCATAACACTTATGTCTCAGATTGATGGCAAAATGATTCAAAAGCAAATAGTTGTTGCTGCTTTTGACCTAGCATTGAAACATTTCCAAAGCCAAAATGTCAATTCTGGCAAAAGTGATCAATTCTTAGGAAAGAAAGCATGAAGATCTCAGGTGGAAAAAAGGCATTTGTATAAATAGACTGAGGGGGCAAGACACCTTGGGTTGCCAATAAACAGGCAACATGACCCATAAGTATGTGTTTCCTGTTTTGATTCTCAAAACTACTTTCTACGCTGACCTTGAGACATGAACAAAGAAATAGTTCTTACTACTATTTAAGCACAGGCAGTTAGTTATATTGGTAATAAAAATCTTTTTAAAATGCTTTTTATTAAGCACCTTTGCTCATTATGAAGATAGAGAAGGTGCTGTAAAACCTCACAATCCACTCCCCCCCACCCCGCAGGCAGCCTTCAGAGGTAACTCATTCTACTAGGCATTTTCATCAAATGCAAATTCTTGAAAACTAACTGGGGGAAGAAATAACTCCAGCTAAGAAGAATCTGACGGTTTGGGTGGAAGGTGGAGTGGGATAAGAGAAAGGAAAGAAAACGCATGGGAAATGAAATTAGAGGGCAGAGTGGTACATTTCAAGTGGTTCTGATGAATGGAATTTAAAAAGGATGTCCGTTCAGTGGTTTCTAATCCTGGCTACACATTAGGTCTACCCAGGGAGCTTCTGAAAATGCTAATACCAGGGCCTAATCCAATTACACCCACATCTCTAGAGGTGACACCCAGCATGGGCTTAATTTGAAAACATCCCAGGTGACTGCAATGTATAGCTATGGTAGAAAACCTCTGCCTAAAGCCAGAAAATATCAATTTTATATGAACACAAATGCCTTCCTCTGTTCTAACCCTCTTGGGCTATATACTTGTGAATTCTGGGACACAACCATAAATCAGAATCAAATCCTCTGGCATGGTGCTCTGAATATTTTAAACTCTCAAAATGATTATGATGCAACCCTCTCGGCTGATCCATGATTCATTGGCTTTTAGAAACAACTGCTCTAGGCTGATGATTTTGCTTCTTTTTTTTTCTTGTTAGCTAACAAACCAGTTGGGGTTTAAGATGCAACATTTTGTCTTGGGGGGAAAAATGTCTAATGTTTACTAGTCTTACAAACATTTATATAAGATCTACTTTGGGCTTCTGTATACAAAGATACATTATACTTGGTTCTTGTCCACATATTGCCAGCAGTCTGGAAAGCCTCATATTTATTGGTATGAGATACATGAGGGATTCAGAAAGAAGTAGTAGTCATGGGGGGTCTGTGAAGGCAGTAAAATCTTCCTTAAGGTGTACCCACATAAGGAGTAGCTCTAAGGGGTACCCAAAAGGGGTACCAGAACTACTAATGAAAGAAGGGAGTATAGAGGGAGGTATTTATAGAATTGACATAAACAGAGGAATAAAAGGTTAAGACATATTTGAAAAATACTAAACAATCTTTATGCTGAGGAATGGTATTAACTGATACTGAAAATGGAGGCTGAGAGAATTGAATGCCAGCATTTAGTGTTTCATCCTAGAGGCAACAGATCGTGGTGTTAGATAACAAATTTATGAAGACATTTTCAAGTTTATTAAGGTAGACAACAGCAACAACTCTCAACACAAATAGGTGTATTTTATGACCAATTGCTGATGGGGATATTAGCCAAAGGTGAAATCATATCTACAGATTCAGTGTGAGTAAACTTGACATTTATCCAGTGTCCAGGTTTTGTCTACTTGTTAGCATTTCCCATCCTCCTCTACTGTCATATTTTTGCAAAGCAAATACACACACACATAAATGTGAACACGCTCATTGTGAAGTGAAAAAATGTCTTTCTATATGTTGCTTATTATCTACAGAGGATCATGCTAAGAGGGTACAACAAAGATATTCAAAGCTCAATAGAGACATTGAGATTTAGGGGAAAGATGACTGGGATTTTAGTTTCTTTTTGCTACTAATTAGCAATGTGACCTTGGTAAAATTGCTTCCAACCCAAGGAGTAAATTTCTACAGAGATAGAGATAGAGGTGACAGAGATAGAGGTGACAGAGATAGAGATATTATATACATACAGAGAGAGTTAATTAGGTCCTAAATATTTGCAGAATTACATAGCATAAGTCATGTTTTTATACATTAGATGTAGTTGGACATTTTTCAATGAATAAACCTTAGCTTCTGCCAACAGTAAGTAGTAAAATATTTATTTTCAAGTGAGTTATTAGAATATATTTGGCATCAATTGGCTGACATCAATGACAACTTGCAGTTTGCCAAAAATTCAGCCTTTCCTCTCACCATGGTCATATCCTCCCTAACACTCTGCAAAGCATCTCAGTTGCAAAAAAAAAAGTGAGACAGAAAGAAAAAAATACCAACTAGTCATAATTTGTCATAGCACAATCCTTACGGCAGTCACACCCTATTTCCAAATTAAGACAAACTACTGTCATAACATTAAGGGCTTCTATATATAAATATATCTTTTCTATAGATTTACCATGGGTTTAAGCAGCTGTCACTACTCTCTTTCAAAAATTGCACAAAGCAATTTTTAAATAATTGTCTACCACAGAGGAAATTCTCAGAGAAAAGGGCTTTTATTCCATATACAGACATATATATACACAAATATAGTTAAACATAGATGAATAAGAAAGAGAGAAAGTTATAAGATCCACCCTTCCCCAACCAAATTGATGTCTGATTTTCAAAACATAACTTAAGGCTCATAAAACAAAAGCTTTTATTACATCCATTTTCATGAACTTTTTCCAATAGATTATGAGTCAGTTGGTAGACCAATGCTATGGATGTTTGAGACAAAAATGCTTCTGATGAAATGGTTCAAAACCAGTCAAATCAAACATTTACCAGAGACTAACCTTCCCTTTGCCCTCAGAAATCATCTTAAACATGAGCAGTGTATTTCTTTCTACACATCTAAAACCATTTAGGACGTAAACTTCCACAACATCAGAGTTAAGAATGAAGCTCAGAGTATATTTGCACAACACTCCCTGAAATCCATGGCAGTGACTTTTAAAGTTCCCCTAATTCTTCTTCTATTTTCTTTCATATATATGTTTCTTAAGCTTTAAAAAAAAAACACTTTTTTTCTTCTAAAACGTGTAAAATATATACAGAATTAGAGAGGATAGTGTAATAAACTCCCCAAATCCATCACCTAATTTTACAATTATTAACACATGGTCAGTCCTGTTTTATGCAAACTTCCTATCTCCCCCTTCCTCCCTCCAAACTGGGTTATCATATCATTTCCTCTGTGACCATTTCTGCATAAAGTTCTTAAAAGTGGAATTTGATTTTTACTAATAAAATTCAAAATAACTCTGCAATATCAAATATCCAGTCACTATTTAAATTTCCCCTTTTTTATTTTTTTCATATAGTTGGTTTCTTTACATCTCAATCCAGAGACGTACCACATATTTAGTATAAATATCTTTGACTGCCTTTTAAAATTTTTTAGGAAACTATTTTTGAACAGTTTTAGATGTACAGAAAATTTGAGGAAATAGTACAAATGTTCCCATGTATGTCACACCCAGTTTCCACTATCATTAACATTCTGCATTACTATGGTACATTTGCTATAATTAATAAAGCAATATTGATATATTATTATTAGCTAGAGTGCATGCTTTACCTAGATTTTGTTTGTTTGTTCCTAATGTCTCTTTCTGTCCCAGGATCCCATGTGAAATACCACATTACATTTAGTCATCAGGTCTCCTTTGACTCTTCTTGGCTTTGACAGTTCTTCACTTTCCTTGTTATTGATGACCTTGACAGTTTTGAGGAGTACTAGTCAGGCATTTTGTAGAATGTCCCTCTACTGGGACTTGTCTGATAGCTTCTCATGATTAAATGTGGTTATGAGTTTGGAGGAGAAGATCACAGAGATAAGGTGCCATTTTCATCCCATCGTACCAAAGGTCTATACTATCTCCATGGCTTATCACTGTTAATGTTGACTTTGATCACCTTGCTGAGGTAGTGTTTGTCAGGTTTCTCCACTGTGAAGTTATTCTCTCCTTGCCCCCAGCTTTTTCCATACTGCACTCTTTGGAAGGGAAGCACTTACATACAGCCCACACTTAAGGACTGGGCAATTATTCTCCATCTTAAGGGCAGAATATCCACGTAACTATTTGGAATTCTTTTGCATGGCACAGCTTTCATTTCTCCTCCATTTATGTATGCATTCAATTATTTATACAAGTATGAACTCGTGAATGTTTTGTGTTTATAATTCAATACAACTTCATTTTGTTGCTCAAAGTTTTCTAGGTATAGCCCTTGGAGTAGCTCTTTGTGTTCTTGTGACATGCCCTCATTAGTGTAATTTATTTATAAGATTTTTAAGTACTTACTTTCAGGCAGTGTAAGATCTCTAGCCTTATCATGTATATTTCTTACTGCAGTCCTAGAATCAGCCAATTCTCTAAGGATTTTGGTTCCTTTTATTGGAGAATGGTATTAGATACCAAAATCTGGGTACTAGCTGTGCTCACTGTAACTGGGATATCATTTTTTAAGCCTTCTCAGCTGACAGAGCAAAGAAAACATACTTGTGTATATTACTCATGTACATTCACATATTTATCTAACATATTTTCTATGTAAACATTTGTATCTATATTAAGCTAAATATAAGTTCATATTGATGTCTCCAACTCTAATTCATTACCACATGAATCATTCTAGCCATCTCCCTTTGCTTACCTGTAAACTCACTCTAGCAGCAAGAAACCTGGCTCACTTTTTCTGCCAACCATTTATTTAATTATTCATTTCCAGTGTACATGTATTGTAGTATAAGATTTGTTAACTGGTATCCCTATGGGAAACAACTTTATCAACTGGCATATAGTTCTAGAGTATGGGCTTTTCTTGCTTTGTTTTTACAAACTCCATTAATTTCAAAAGTTACTTATGTTAGCATCTTTTTTTTACCTACCCTCTTCAGTGAGTTCATACATTTGTAATAAAGTTAGATTGGTCTGTCACATCTTGCTTTTCATCATGGAATTCTCCCACTCCTTAAATGATTTGCTTAATTTGTGTACATTAAAATTTATTCTTTGTGACACAAAGTTCAATGAGATTTGACAAATGCATACTGTCCATAGGCCTGTATATGGTATCATACAGAACATTTTAACCACCTAAAAAGTCCTCAGCGTTTCACCTATTGTCTTCCTTCCTCCTCCCAAATTCCTGATAACCACTGATTGTTTTTAAACTGTATACAGTTTTGTCTTTTCCAGGATGTCAGATAATTATAATTATATGGTATGTAATTTTACACTGCCTTCTTTCATTTAGAAATATGCATCTAATATTCATCCATGTCACTACAAAAATAAATGAGCTATTAAGTTATATCACTGAAAACTTCATTGTATGGATGTACCAAAGTTTGTTTATGCATTCAACTACTGAAAGGAATCTTAATTAACTTCAGTTTTTGGCAATCACAACTAAAGCTGTTATTAACATTGCATGCAGTTTTATGTGTGCAGGTATTTTCAAATCAGTTGGGTAAATACCTGTTAGCACAATTACTGCATCATATAGTAAGACTTTATTTAGCGTTGTAAGAAAATGACAAGCTGTCCTCCAAAATGGACATAACATTTTGAATTCCACCAGCAATTAATGAAGAGTTCCTGTTGCTTCACATTCTAAACAGCAATTAGCATTTTCCCTCTAACTTGTCTTTTAATCAATATGTTTCTCTTCCTGCTTTTTATTTCCTTGCAATTGATATATTAAAGAAGCTGGATTTTTGTTCTCTGTTATTTTGTGGATTTTTCTTATTTGCATCCCCACGTTCCTTTGTTTCCTATATTGCTTGGAACTGAATGTTAAATCTAGAAGCATGATCAGATTCAAGTTTGATTTTTTTGGCAAGAACACTTCATAGGTGGTTAAGTATGTAACCTATACATTTCAACCAGTGACACATAATTTCTGGTTGACTCTCTTTTTGTGACCTTAAGCCTGATAAATAGCCCTAGGTATAATCAGTCTTAGGCATCATTTATAATTGTCCGTATCAGGTTATCTTCAAATGAATTTAGCATCTACTGCTTTGATCCATTATTAAGAACTATCTCCCATTTTTAATTCATGACCCAATGAAAATTACTCTGATTTCTGTATTTTCACACCTGTTCTTAGGATTTCTCCAGCTTCTCTTGCTATTATAAAACAAAAGCTTTGCTGACAAGTATTAATTTTAAAATACCAAATATTTGGTATTTTGGGCCCTCATTAGAATCAGATATGAGTCCACAGTGGAATTTTTTTAATGCTTCACTATCCTGTTATAATTCAGTACCTTCCACCAATTTTACCTGCTCTATACCCTTTAAATAATTGTGTCATTTTCTGTCCTTACTTTATGTCTTTTTGACCACATTTATGCCTGACAGAACTCTCTATAAACTCTGTCTCATATCATAAATCAGTACCTGAAGCTCGTTAATCATTCTCCTCTTTTCTAAACTGTCTTTGATTTATTCATTTGGCATCTTTCAATGTGTTATCCAAGACCCAAAGCCATATTGCAAAGTGACAATTAGAATTGACAACTATCTCAAAAGATTGTTTTAAAGATTAAAGGAAATAATGTACATAAAACTCCTATCACATACTACTTAAAAATCGCATGCTCTTAACTACCCCAGTTTTATGTCCTATTCCAAGGAAACTTTATTGGTACACATAGAATTATGTTTCTTCAGAAGGTTGATTAATGCCATATTGCATTTTTATTGTGGAAAATTTGAAAAAGTCAGCATACACAAAAAATAGAGATCATTAATAGTCCTAACACACAATAATGATTATAATTTTAAGTTACTTCCTGAACATTTTTCTGCATATTGTTTACATAGCTAAGTACATGCTATATACAAAACTTTCATTTTCATTTTTAGTTAATTTATCTTATAATTTTATAATGTCTTTTAAAATACATGGTAAATATTATTCTTAATGGCATACTATCTTTTATGCAATACTTTTGACACAATTCTTTCTCAATTCTAATTCTTCAGGTCTTTGATCCTATTTGATTTTTCTTCTATCCAAATCCTTAATTCGCAACAGTATATTTCATATCCTTTCAAACTTAAAAACCTCTTTCCTCTCTGTTGGATCAAATAGTCCCAAGGGAACCTCTCTTAAGAATCAAACACCCTAAAATAAGGAAATATCTTTTTAAAATATCTCTTTTTTAAAAGGAAGGAAAACAAACATCAGAGAGCCTCTTAAACTGAATATAGTATTCAGAGCTAAATTGAAGCCCAAGTTCAAATCATGTGTCTTATTACCTTTAGCTACTAGATCACTTTACTTTCAAATTTTATCACCTTCCTACTTTTCTTTAAATTAAAAAAATAAATAAAAGGAAAAATGGCCATTGTTTGCTGGTCTCATTGGTATGCATAAATGTGTTACATTTTTCATTCTTCTAAACTGATAAAAGTTTCTACCAACAAAATTGTCTCTTGGAGATCTCAAATGAGTTATTAAAATTCAGCTTCACTTTAAACCCAAATGGATCAGAATATCCTACTCATTCCCAAACTAGATACTTTGCTGTTGATTTTTTACTGTTTGAGACCTTAAGTAGTTTTCCACCCACAAGGCACTACTCATTTTCCAGAAAATATGAATTGATGTAAATTTCACTAGAGACTATCACATATAATAAAATAAAAACATTACCATCACTTCCTTTCTATAATCTATTAATTTGGTAATCCTATCAAAAAGCTGTTAAATCCCATCTGTCACAATTTTTTTCCTTATAAACCAATTCTATTTATTGTTCATGATTTTGTTACTTTTGAGAGGTTTTTTACAGGTTCTTCTTTTTAATAGTTGTCCCATTATTGAAGGATTTAAGTTACATTCACTGAACTATAATGACCATGATAGCGATTCTTTCTGTCCTGGAAAATTGATGCAACGTTGGCATTCAATTCTGTCATTTCCCAGTTCTCGGTAAATTTTCATAAATAACCATCAGCAGTGGTTCAGTAAGTTTTTCAACAAAATCAATTAACACCTTAGACAGTAGATCATTCAGACTTTGCACACTTATTTTACCCAAGTGTACCCTTACCTGTTTTTAATCAACAGCTATTTTTGAAAGTATTGTGTTACACTGAAATCCTAGAGTGAAAATAATGATTTTGTGTAAAGTAATTTCTTTGCATGAAATATAATTCCCATATTCTCTCTGTACCATAAGAGTGGCAATATTCTGAGGGAATACACATAGGAGCTGATAACACACACTGTGAGGTCTGTGTTTAGAGAGCATATCTTCCCTACTATGAATGCTCCATCTTGTACCTTTCCCCCTTGGTTGTATGGAAGACATCCTGTTCTCATCCCAGGACTTCTCCGAGCACAGGCTCCGGACGCGCAGGCTCACACGGGCCCAGCCGCTCCGCGGCATGTGGGATCCTCCCAGACCGGGGCGCGAACCCGGTTCCCCTGCATCGGCAGGCGGACGCGCAACCACTGCGCCACCAGGGAAGCCCTCCTATAGCTTCTTAATGTGAAAATGAATCACCTAAATATTAATAACCTAGATGTAAATAACCAAATGTATGATGCACATTGAATGAGTTGAACAGTGATCCCCCCGAAAGTTATGCCCACATCCTAACCTCCAAAATCTACAAATGCAATTTTGTTTGGAAAAAGTATCTTTGCAGATGTTATTATGTTAAGGATCTTGGGTTGAGATCATCCTCATTTAGGTGTCTTTATAAAAGAAAGTCAGGGCTCCCCTGGTGGTGCAGTGGTTAAGAATCCGCCTGCCAATGCAGGGGACACGGGTTCGATCCCTGGTCCAGGAAGATCCCACATGCCGCGGAGCAACCAAACCCATGTGCCACAACGACTGAGCCTGTGCTCTAGAGCCCACATGCCACAACTACTGAAGCCCGCATGCCACAACTACTGAAGCCCGCACGCCTAGAGCCAGTGCTCTGCAACAAGAGAAGCGATGGCAATGAGAAGCCCATGCACTGCAACGAAGAGTAGCCCCCACCCCCTCAACTAGAGAAAGCCCGCGAGCAGCAATGAAGACCCAATGCAGCCAAAAATAAATAAATAAATTCTTTTTTTAAGTAGAAAAATTTTAAAAAAGAAAGGCAGAGGGAAACTTGAGACAGGGATTTACCAAGGGCAAGGTCATATGAAGATAGAGGCAGAAGTTATGCTGCTACAACACAAGGAATACCAAGGATTGCTGGCCACCAGCATAGGATACAGGCATGGAATAGACAGTCCTTCAGAGCCTCCAGAAAGAACCAATCCTTCTGATACATTGATACTGGATTTCTGGCCTCAAAAACTTAGAGATAATAAATTTCTGTTGTTTTTAAGCTCTCCAGTCTGTGGTAAATTCTTTCAGCAGCCATAGGAAACAAATACAGACACTTTGAGGAGAAATGGTAAAACTGTGGTCAATAATATTTAAATACACTAATTCTCTATTTTTTATCCATTTGTATTCAAGTAAAATAAAAGTGTGAGATTATTGTTTACTAGTATCTTTACAAAGCTGGTATTTTGTGTGATGATAGGTTTCAATTTCTAATTTCTTTCTTTCACAGTCGTATATTTACAATCCAACAGATTCACCTAGAGGGTGAGTTGGAAAGGTGGATCTTTCCCTGAAATAGGCTAACTTTATTGGTGTTCAGAGTCAATTATGATAACCATTAGAAAGTTTCTGGGATTTATGAGTTTAGCTATTTGTTCCCCTTGCTAAATATTGGTACAATTCTGATCCCTAGCCCATAGACTTTAATAGGGTTTGAGTACAAATGAAAAAAATACTTGTAAAACTTAAAAAGTGAGTTGATGGGGAAAAAAATAAAGGCCTCAGTTGAATGTAATTGCCCTATGAAGAAACTAAAATATTCATAGGGCACAAGTTGCACGTGTTTTACTGCAAAGTAACTCATGCAAAACTGTTCTTCTAGGTCTTCACAACACGGTGGATACAATCCCTTCTAAGCTCTGTCCTTGATTTATCACAGTTCATTTGTAGCACTGTGACAGGGAAAGTCATCTAACTGGCTTCAAAGTCAAGGCACTTCCTCTGAGCAAACTCTTCCTCTTCTCACTTATGAGTGAGGAATCTGGGAAACCATGTTAAACTAGTATAGACCATCAAATAAGCCAAAATTATAGTAGTCTATGACAAAGGAAAAGGCCCAAGTAGAGAATGGAGGAGATGAAAAGGGAGCTGCCAAAGCTAAATGAGAGAATAAGGAATATATTTTAAATGATTTGTGATGAAGAGCTAATTGTTGGGCTTCCCTGGTGGCGCGGTGGTTGCGCGTCCGCTTGCCGATGCAGGGGAACCGGGTTCGCGCCCAGGTCTGGGAGGATCCCACATGCCGCGGAGCGGCTGGGCCCATGAGCCATGGCCGCTGAGCCTGCGCGTCCGGAGCCTGTGCTCCGCAACGGGAGAGGCCACAACAGA
>NC_041233.1:61797516-61849160 GCF_002837175.3 Physeter macrocephalus
AAAAAAAAAAAAAAAAAAAAAGAGCTAATTGTTATAAGACATAATATCACCATTCATAAATAAGTGAAGGAAACAGAGGGAAGCAATAACAGATACCTATAAAATTTGCAGACAAATTCATGGAGTTAATGGTAGTGATGCCTATCACCACATATCAAATATACTAAAATTAAGATATAGAAAAACAAATTAGTATATGGATGTAATTGGAATTAGGTCAGGTAGATAACAAAAAACCTAAAACCATTGTACTTTAAGTAAAATAACAGTCTATTACGTTAAAAACTTATAGTTTGTCAATCCAAGCCTGGTATGTGATTTTGTTTCACAAAGTTTTCAGGGACCCACATTTCCTCTGGTTTTCTCCTCCACTATCATAAAAGAGTGACTCTAATTCTCACAATCCAAGATGGGATTCCAGCAATCATATATATATTCCAAGCTGTAGAATGGAAAAACTGAGGAAAACAGATCAGCAATGACTGACATCTCTCTCTCTGAAGAAAGTTCCTAGAAGTTGATAGATGACCTGCTTACATCCTATTGGCCAGAACTTCATCATATAGCTGCATGGAGGCTAAACATATTTTCTTTTTTCTAAGAAGCCCTGGGCCTGTCAAAAAGTTCTATTATAAAAAAAGGGGGAAATGGACAAATAGTAGCTTCTGCTAAATATATAAATACTGATAAGAGAATATTGTTTCAAATATCTGTGAAACATGTACTAAAATTGACCACACATTTTTCAAAAAATAAAACATTAACAGATTTTCCAAAATAGAAATAGAAATGGCATTCTCAAAATAATATTCAGTATAATTAAAACTGAATATTGAATAGAAAAACAAAATTTCTAATTTTAACAAATAAAAACTCTAATTGCAATAATGAAAACACAATGTCTCTGAACAGTTAAAGCAGAAATCAGTGAAAGAAACATAGTCAAATATTTACATTATAAATAGTAAATGAGAAAAATAAATGGTAAAATTTAAAGGAGACAGCTAGAGTGGCTATATTAGTATCAGACAAGGTAGGTTTTAGAACAAAGGAAATTAAATGGGATAAAGAGAAACACTGCATAATAATAAAAATGTTGGTTCTCCAAAAAGACAACAATGTCACCTAATAAGAGTTTCAAAAATTGAAAGAACTGAAGGGAGAAATAGACAAATCTATAATTATAGTTGGGAGACTTCAACACTTCTCTCCCAATAATAAGTAGAACTAATAGATAGAAAGTCAGCACACATATGGGACTTCCCTGGTGGTGCAGTGGTTAAGAATCTGCCGCCAGTGCAGGGGATGCAGGTTCGATCCCTGGTCCAGGAAGATCTCACATGCCGCGGAGCAACTAAGCCCGCGAGCCACAACTACTGAGCCTGCGTGCCACAACTACTGAATCCCACGCACCTAGAGTCCACAACCACAAGAGAAGCCACCGCAATTAGAAACCCCCACTCGCAGCAACTAGAGAAAGCCCGCGTGCAGCAACAAAGACCTAACGCAGCCAAAAATTTTTAAAAAGTCAGCAAACATAGAACTGAGCAACATCAAACAACTGGATCAAATTGGTATTTATGAAACACTCCAACCAATGATGGTAGAATATACATTGTTTCCAAGTGCGCATGAAACATTCACCAAAACAGACTATATTCTGGTCCATAAAATAAAACTTAACAAGTGTAAAAAACTTGAAATTATACAAAATATGTTTTCTGACTATAACAGAATTCATCTAGTCATCAAAAAATAAAAGGAAAATCTGAAAACACTTGGAAATTAAGCAACATACATCTCAAAAACCCTTAGGTCAATGAGAAAATCAAAGAATATAAGAAAATAGTTTTAACTGAATAGGAAAGCACAACACATAAAATTTTGTGGGATGCTGCCAAAGCAGTGCACTGGAGAAATTTATAGCAATAAAGTTTATATTTAAATAGAGGTGGGGGAAATGGGGAGGTGTAGGCCAAGTGGTACAAAGTTTCAGTTACACAAGATGAAGGAGTTCTAGGGTACTAATGTGCAGCATGGTTGACTATAGTTAATAATGTACTGTACAATTGAAATTTGACAAGAGTGTAAATCTTAAGTGTTTTCAACACACACAAAAAAGGCAACTATTTGAGGTGATGGATATGTTAACTAGTTTAATTATGGTGATCATTTCACAATGTATACATATATCAAAACATCAGGTTGTGCAACTTGAATACATACAATTTCTATTTGTTAATTATACCCAAGTAAAGCTAGGGGAACCAAAAACTGTTTTGAAAGAAAAGTCTCGGATTCCACTTTAAGAAATAAGAAAAACAAAAGAGCAAAATAAACCCAAAGCAGGCAGAAGAAAATAAATGATAAAGAGTAGAAACTAATGAAATTGAAAATTGAAAAATAATAGAGATTCTTGAAAAAGCCAACAAAATTGGTAAACCTCAAGCAAGACTGACCAAGGGAAAAAATATATATATAAATTACTCTGGATTGAAATAGTGACTATTACTACAGACCCTGTAAGTATTAAAACCATAATGAGGGAATACTACAATAACTCTGTGTACATATAGTTGACAATGTAGATCCAATGCCTTGAAAATCACAAATTGCCCTCTCAAACACAATAAAATAACCTGAATAGTCCTTTAATTATTAAATATACTGAATTCACAGTTAAAATCCTTCTGAAATAGAAATCTTCAGGCCCAGATTGTTTAACTGGTGAATTCTACCAATCACTAAACAAGAAATTACATATATTCTACATAAACTCTTCCAAAAAATCTAAAAGGAACAATTCCCTACTCATATAATGAGGCCATAATTAATGATACTAAAACCAGACAAAACAGGACAAGAAAATAAAAATACAGGAAAATGTATTTAATGAAAATAGATGCTAAAGTCCTCAATTAAACATAAGTGAATCAAATTTAGCAACGTATAAAAATAATAATACATGAAAACCAAGGAGGTTTTATCCAAAAATGCAAGACTTATTCAACATTTGAAAAATCAATGTAATCCAGCATATTAATGATCTAAAGGAGAAAAACCACATGACCATGTCAAATGATTCATAAAAAGCATTCAACAAAATTCAGTATCTGTGATAAAAATTTTCAGCAAACTATAAATCAAATTCCTAAAAAAATGAAAAAGAGCATCTGTGCAAAAATGAAACTTATAGCTAACATCATACTTGATTCTTCATGCTTTTTCTTTAGTATCAATATCAAGGTAAGAATGTCTCCTCTCACTATTCTTAATCAACTCCATATTAGAAATTCTAGCTTAACAATAAGTCAAGAAAAATAAATAAAACTATATACAATGTAGTATTGTTTAATGTAAATTAACAAAAAAATACAAATTGGAAAGGAAGAAATGTGTCCCTATTCACAGATGACATTATTCCCTACCTAGAAAATCCCAATAAATCTACCAAAAAGAAATTCCTTGAACTAACAAGTAAGATTAGCAAGGTCAGAAGTTGCAGGGTCAACAAACAAAATCAATCACATCTCTACATACTATCAATTCATGATTATATACTTATATTTAATAAATGATATCAGTTAAAATAGCTTTAAAATATTTTGTTACATATCTAAGAAAACATATACAGAACTAGTATGCTGAAAACTACAAAATTCTGATAAAATAAATCAAAGATGATCAAAATAAAAGCTTATACTGTGTTCATGGATTTGAAGATTCAACATAGTACAAAATCTTGCCGAAATCTTTAAATAATAGTCCTGTAAACAGTATCAGATGTATGATACTGTTTCTCATACTCTTTCTGCCTTTAGTCCAAACTCAAGTCCTGGTCATCCAAAGAAGGCAAGAGAAAACAGAGTCAGCTGGAGTGAAATGTTCTAAACTGCATGTGATCACTGACAAATGTGAAATGGTTGGCCTTGGTTGAAGAAGGTCAAGTTAAGAGCTTTGGAAGCAGTTGTGAAACAAGAAAATCGACAGTTTTGTGTATTTAATGGCTCCTCTGCAAGCAAAGTCACAGAAGAAAAACAACACCACTTTGTGTGTAGTGTTCTACAGGAGATAAATCCTTTCAAATGATCTGAGTTGGAGGTATATATTATCTGAAAATTGGCAATTTAGCGCAAGCTGATAAATCATTTCACTTAACCTAAAAACATGTAGAGAAGATGTGATAAAATGGCATCCAATGCACACTTTCTTGACATGCATATTTTACATGGATGACTGATGGCTTTTTTCATTCCTTCTCTGTAACATAAATTTAATGTACTGTTTCAGATATGGGAAGCAGATTTTTTTTTCTTATTCACAATTCAACCACATTGAAAATCTTAAATGTCAACAAGTTTTGTTGTTGTTTTAATTTGTTAACATTAATGCATTTCCAATGTGGTAGTTCCACACCCAAGTAAAATGTCCACGCACATCCATGCACATTCACTCCAAGACTTAATTTAACATGCAAGTAGAGATCTAAATTATTTATGTAAATAAATACAATTTACAAATCTTATTTAATTTCCCTTCCCAATATAACTCACATTTACATTCCAACCCTCACTACCTTAACTCAGGTCCTTCATGCTCCTTTCTTATCCTAATACTAGCCCCTTAAATGGTATTCCTAGTGTATTTTTCCCAACTCCAGGGGAATTTATATACAAATACCAGATTCTTCTTTTTTTAGTTTTTTTTTCCTCTTAAAACCCTGTTCTATTAACAGTCTTCCTTCTTCAAAATCAATTAATGATTCTCTATTATTTTTTTTAATCCATCATGAACACCAACACCAGCATTTAAATCCTTCTGTAATCTGGCCCATGCCTCTCCTATACATACGTATACTCTAAATCCAGCCACAGTATCACTTCTTGAACATATGGGGCACATTTTCATAAATTTCTACTTATCTACAAAATTCTTTCCCTTCTACTTTAACCTTATCTACTTAAATCCTTCCATTCATTAAGGCAAATTCCAAACACAGCATTTGCCTTGAAGCCTTTTCCCGTCATTTTTACAGCTAAAGGGGATCTTCTAAGTCTTAGTACCTCCATAATTCTTACAATTTAAGTTTTGTGATAACCACTGGCCAAATACCAAACAGAATCTTAGTCTTGCCGATTTTCTCTATCCCTTAGTAATTACAAAGGGCACAGTCTTCTTTCTAGAATTATAGAGTGCTTAGTCCATACCTGGTACACAGAAAGTATTTAATAAAAACATGCTGAATGATGGAATATAAGATCAGCCATGGTCTAACCCAGATTAATAGCACATATGATTTCTTTCCTATAACACCTAAAATACTTACATTTAATAATTATATCTTTGTTTTAACAAATTTTCTCACAGAAAACCCATTTCAAAGTACACATATCTCTGAGAGAAAGAATTAAGTTTCTGCTATTTTATACTTATAAGACTCCTCTCTTTTTGATAAAAATTGAGAGCTGGAGAGCTCTAGAGGTGTGTGACCAGAATTGACACAAAGTGAAGGGCAGTCCCTGAATGTCTCCTGACTTCGACACTATTGAGAGGTGTGGTGAACAATAACATTCCATCCCTCCCTTGTTGTCCCCACTCAGTTTACATAATGTCTGATTAATCTATGAAGGTAGTAGTGGAAGGAAGCCTTAAATTCTAAGGATGGTCCATAAAGGGAGCATCATGTTAAAAATACCATCCAGCCCTTGAAACAAATCATCTTCCCCAGTGATAGTAGGAAATGGAAATTTAAAGACAGCTAATGTTTACCAAGTTTCACCATGAGTTATGCACTTTCATTCAGTATTTTATTTGAGCCCCATATAAGATAGATATCACCACCCTCCTTGGATAGAGACAAGCAGTGAATTTTATGTACTTCTGAAAACACATGTAGTTATAAAGGATGTAACAAGGATTTGAAGCCAGATCTGTTTGATATTATTCCTGTGCTCCTTTTGTTACATCATATTGTTCCAACAGAGGTTATTTTCCCACAGTAGCTTACTTTAGGCATGACCAAATTTTCACACATTACATAGTTACCCCCTCCTAATCCTAGAGTAGTTGATCATAGTACTCTTTGAGTCCAGATTCTGCATCAGCATCCTTCTCAACATAGTGATCTGAGAGGCCACTAGAAATCAGATTTTCTTCAGATAAGTTAAACTTTTTAGACCTTACTAATACTGGCAAGTTTTCTAGCAGTAATGAAGTAAGCAGTATGACCTCTGAGACTCTTTCTGGCTTAGAGATTCTGTCAACAGTAACAACGATGAGCTAACCAAACAAAAATTCAAACTCTTTAATTCTTAAATGTCAATTTTTAATAGAGACATCTAGAGAAATATAGTATTGGAAGCAAAGTTTTTTTCCTTACATACACACTTCAAAACTATCAAAAATTCAGCACACTCTAAGTATTGAGCCCTGTCCAAAATTTTAAAACATATTTGTCCCTAACAAAATTGAAAAAGTCTGATTACAATGTTTGCCACTCCCTAATTTCCAGATCACCAAAGTCCCTTTGACAGATCATTCTGACCTCAAAAGCATTTCCCTTCTCTTCAGTTTGTCTCTTTGTTTTCTTCCAAATCTGTACAATTGGTTGAACAAGAGGACCTTCCCCAAAGGAGAATAGTTCTTTGGTCAAAGGTGCACGCTGTCCACCGGAAATTCCCATATAGGTTCTTTAAGTCCATTTGTAAGAACTCAAACTAGCAGCCCCATGGCAGACTGTACAGGTCCTGGAAGCAACTATGACCCCATCCCAGAATAGTTGTTTGGCAACTACAGAATATACGGCAACTAAAAATTGAGCCCATTAGTTGTCTTATAAGTCTCTCCTTGATCTTTCTTTCCTTTGGCGTGTAAATCAGATTTATCAATTCACATTGCTTAAAATCTTTCAATGGATTCCTAGTTCTCTTAGAATATCTAAAATACAGAATGCTTTCCTGGTCTAGCCTCAGCCAACTTCTTCCATCTTATCTGCACTACTTTCCCTATTGCTCACACCATCCTCATTTTATTATTAAATCTCTGCTGCCATCCCATTCACTGTGTCTTCACTTATTCTCTCTGCCTAGAATACTGTTTCATCAGTGCTTCTCATTGCTGTCTTATTCTTCCCTTTTAGGTCTCAGATCAAACGACAGCAGCCCTGTCAATTACTCTCATCACCCTGCTTAGCACCTTCAGAGACTGTATCATAACATACCTTTTGTGGGTTTTTTTAAACTAGCTTATTGTATTTCTCACACTACCAACATATTGTGTTTCTCTCACAATAGAATTATCTTTCTTCCTTTCATTATGTCATTAAATATTTATTGAGCACCTATTATGTGTCAGGCACTGTTCTAAGCACTGGCTATATAATAGTGAACATTAAGTTCTTGTTCTCATAAGTATGTTTTATTGGAGAAATAAAAAAATAGAAAAACAAAACGCAATCAATTCTCATTATTCACAGTAGTTATGTTTTATAAAGCCACCACTTTATAAACACTGAATTAGTGAATACAGAACCACTGATCCTAAAGGAAATAGAGGTTAGGTACCTGCAAGCCTCCGGTCACAACATTTTCATCAAACAAGTAATACGCAGCACTGTTTTATGTGTGTTTCTATTTAAAGGCACCTTATTTAACATATATTGCTGATTCATTAACACTGAACTCAGGGCCAACACTTTAACTTATACCTGAACAAAGTTTACCTAATAGAGGTATTTCCTTTGTAAAGCATATCACAGCCTTCTCGCACTTAGGAACACTAAGACCCACTTAAGCTGGTTTACACAATAAAATCAATAACAAAAAGAACAAAAATGAGAAAATACATGGCCCTAACAGACTGCAAAAAGGACATGTGTACATCACATGAAAGCTGAAGGAAGAGGCCAGAGCATCACCTTGTTCGACCTCAGGGAGGAATGTCTGCATCGCGCTTTTTCACCACTTTGCACAAGTCTGTGAATGGCCGTGAAAGTGCTCCAAGTATTGATTCTGGGGTCACAAATACATTTTAACAAGTAGGAGAATTTACAAATACTGAATGCTGGAATAATGGAGGATCAACCATAATTACAGATGATTAGAAGTATGAGAAATGCTAAAAAAAAAAAAAAAAAAAAATTAAAAAAAAAGATTTAAAAGCAGAGTACAGAGGGGTAATGTGTTGTTCTTGACAGCTGGGTCAGGGAAGGCCACTCTGACAAAGTGAAATTTAAAGAGTTAAATAAAATGAAAGAACAGTTATGCAAGTGTCTGTGGGGGAAGAACATACCAATCAAATGAAGACCAAATTCAAACTCTGGGGGAGAAAAGAATGGAAGGATGTGGACAGCAAACAAAATGTTATGATATAGTTGGGGGGTGGGGATATGGGCAGGCCATGTAGGTCATTATTAAGGCTTTGATTTTTAACCTAGAATGAGACAGATAATCACTAAAGGGTTTTGAGCAGGACAGTATCAAGATCTAACTTTTTTTTTTTTTTTTGGCTGTGTTGGGTCTTCATTTCTGTTTGAGGGCTTTCTCTAGTTGTGGCAAGCGGGGGCCACTCTTCATTGCAGTGCGCAGGCCTCTCACTGTCACGGCCTCTTTTGTTGCCGAGCACAGGCTCCAGACGTGCAGGCTCAGTAGTTGTGGCTCACAGGCCCAGTTGCTCCGCGGCATGTGGGATCCTCCCAGACCAGGGCTCGAATCCGTGTCCCCTGCATTGGCAGGCAGATTCTCAACCACTGCGCCACCAGGGAAGCCCTAACATTTTTTAAATGTCCCATCTGGCTGCTCTATGGAAAATATAAAGATCAACATTGGAAGCTGAGACCGATTGGTAGTGATTACAATATTCCGGGAAAGGAAACTTGCTGGCTTAGTATAGCATAATAGTAGAGATGATATTTAGGAGCCATGGAACCAGAAATATATTTCAGGGTTATTATTATAGAATACGTCATAGAGTGGGTATAAGTAAATGTAAGTAAATGAGAGAGAGAGAGAGAGAGGGAGAGAGGGAGAGAGGGAGAGAGGGAGAGAGGGAGAGCAAATATCAAAGATCTAACTTTTTTTTTTTTTTTTGGCTGTGTTGGGTCTTCATTTCTGTTTGAGGGCTTTCTCTAGTTGTGGCAAGCGGGGGCCACTCTTCATTGCAGTGCGCAGGCCTCTCACTGTCACGGCCTCTTTTGTTGCCGAGCACAGGCTCCAGACGTGCAGGCTCAGTAGTTGTGGCTCACAGGCCCAGTTGCTCCGCGGCATGTGGGATCCTCCCAGACCAGGGCTCGAATCCGTGTCCCCTGCATTGGCAGGCAGATTCTCAACCACTGCGCCACCAGGGAAGCCCTAACATTTTTTAAATGTCCCATCTGGCTGCTCTATGGAAAATATAAAGATCAACATTGGAAGCTGAGACCGATTGGTAGTGATTACAATATTCCGGGAAAGGAAACTTGCTGGCTTATTATAGCATAATAGTAGAGATGATATTTAGGAGCCATGGAACAAGAAATATATTTCAGGGTTATTATTATTGAATATGTCATAGAGTGGGTATAAATGACAGAGAGAGAGAGAGAGAGAGAGAGAGAGAGAGAGAGAGAGAGAGAGAGAGAGAGAGAGAGAGAGAGAGAGAGAGAGAGAGAGAGAGAGAATATAAATAAATTGTTACAGATGACTACAAGCTTTTTAGCAAGATCAACCAGAAGAATGAAGTTAGCATTTTGTGGCTGAAGAAAAGAGCAAGAATAGATTGACAGAGACATTGGCGGTATGAGAAGAGCAAAAGTTCCATTTTAGAGAGTCTGAGGTACCAAATAATCATTCCAGTAAAGCTGTCAATCAGGGAGGTAGATACATGAATCTGAAGCCCAAGGGACAGGTCCAGACTAAAGACATTTTGGGAGTCAATACTTTATTCTTCATATTAAATCCTTGAGACTGATGAGATTGACTAGGGAGTAACTAGAGGGGGAGACGTGAAGAGATTTGATGTTAATGGATGTAAGTTTCAAGGGTACAGGGATCATATCTCTCTTGTTGACTCTTATTAACCTATTACCATTTTCAGTGTCTACTCCAAAATATCCTCAGTAAATAATGTTGAATTATTTTTGAGATTAATATTTTTATACTGATGAAAAGATGTACAACTTATTTTTATTTTGCTTTTTCAAACAATTTTTAATGCATTTTTAGTATGTGTCTATGGAGCCAGAAAGAATAATTTTGCAATAGCTAAATACTCTGAATTAGTTTTGCTTTTTTATTTGAACAGAGTTCATATTTTTTGGACCTCGCTTATGATTTTTCAGTGAGATTTTTTTGTGTAAATCTAGGCTGATAAGGGTAATAAAGAATTGCCTCCAAAATGTCAATCAAACAGAGGAAGTTCATTCTCCTGTTTGACTTTCCACACCCACACAGAGACTAACAGCTTTCTGAAATACGATGATAATTACTGTTGTTGTTACCAAAATTGTGAGCTGGTACAGAGGCAATACTTAAATGTTGATTCCTGTGTTGGCTCATCAGCATTTCATATTTCTTTTTCAAAGGTTATCATATCCTCCTAACTGAGCAGCCTTCTCAGGAGAATGAGCCCATCTGATTCATCTTTACAATACAGTCTCAGAGACAACAAAAGGAAAAATAAAAGAGACAAGGTGGCACATGGCTCTGTTTTCCCTACTGCATTGTCCATATCAGAGATCTAAATTTTCAAACATGAAAGTGTGTGTTGTCTTGAAGATTTTGAACCAAACTGAAATTATAAATCTTCCTGCCCTGGTCTCTGCCTTGGTTGGGCAGCTGGGGACTTTTCAGCACAATGCAGACTTTCATCTAATAACTGCATTTTCCATTCAAATCTGACATCAATGAATTATTTCTCCAGACCCACTCGCTTTGAAGAAAGGTCCTCACTCAGTGCCTGAGACTTAGTCGAAAGGTCTACTCGTTTATATATGGCAGTAGCAATGCAGCTTTTTTCAGCTGTGTGTAGTTATTGCTGTATTATGGGAAGGCTCATTTATTAGCTCTTACTGAACACTTCTATCTCTAAATCTTACATCACAACCATCTTAAAATGTTTGTGGAATGGATGTATTCTCAAACTGCCCATGTCATAGTATCACTTTGACACTTCTGATTTCTCAAAGAGAGAGAGTAGCCTGGTTACCACGCCAAATATGTTCTATTTAATCAATCGTCTCTGAAGAGATCACAAGAAGCTAACAACTTGAGAAAACTTATTTCAATGAGTTCATGAAATAGCACCTTGACAAAGTCACTTTTCCTGATGGCAGATGGAAGATCTGGGTTAAGAGATCACATTCGTCTTCCTAGATATCAGATGTCAGCGTCCCGACACACGAGTGCCTCTGAATCACTCACAATGACTGTATTTCTTCATTGATTCTTCAACAAAATCAATTATGCAGCATGTTCATGCTTGGGATGGTATCTGTGCAAGGGCTTTGTCATAGGCATTATTATTTCACACTGAAGGTCTCTCTAACCTGTGGCACTATGATTAGAAAGCATGCAACAGAGGCCTCTCACTGGGTACAGGGGATAAAGTGTCAGCTGATCTGAGTTATTAATACATCTTTTATACTCAGCTAAGAATGAGGGCATCCCTTTGACTAGGAAACTGAAATGTAGCTGAAGGACTCCAAGTGCGCAATAAAGTTGAAAGTAAATAAATGTTTATGCTCAAATGAGTTAGAGGTAATATGATTCTGAGAGGCGCTCCTTGCATAAATCCATATATAAAGGGTGTCTGTGAAGGATCAAGATGAGAACAGCCTAAGGTAGCCACCTGGCGAAGGATTGCCCTTTTAAGACTCATTTTTCTGCTCTAATTTGACAGTAGAAAAAAAAATAGAACTTTATCCAGTGCATAAATTAAACACTTTCAAACTATCCATAATGATTCTGGTTTTGCTAGACGGTTGCTTAATGGCAACAAACCAGGTCTTTAGAGAATCTGCCTTCTTTTAACATTCTAGTTTAGAGGACAAAAAAACTCACTTGTAAACTTTTAGCTCCAAAGCATGCATTCCTCTTCTGGGCTTTCCCCCTTAAATTGAAAACTTTTACCCAAACATGGATCGGGATCACAGCTCCACATAGGAGACTTCTGCAAACCATGGAGACAGGAAACCTCCTGTTAGTGGAGAATCTCAGGAGCACCTAGAGACCCAATTCTCTAATATCTTTCTAACCTGATAGCATGAAAATGGGTGCTCTTGCAGAACTGGATTCAACCAACCGTGGATCAAAAATATTTTTAAAAATTTTCCAGAAAATTCCGCAAAATTATTTACATAGTATTTATATTGTATTAAGTATTCTAAGTGATCTAGACGGTATTTAAAGTATGTGCAAAGATGTGCAGAGGTTATATGCCAATACTATGACATTTAATACATGGGACTTGAGCATTCCTGGATTTTGGCATCCACAGGGGGTCCTGAGACCAATCCTCTGTGGATATTGTAGGGCAACTGTGATAATAATCCTGATGTTCTGGAGGGCCAGGTACAACATTAACATATACATATGTGTATATCTCATTTAATATTCTCTACCTACAGGACAGGAGCTATTCTCTCACACTCATGTTTTTTTTCTTTTAATTTTGTTTTTAATTTTAAAATATATGCAAATGATAAAATTTCAAATGGAATAAAGAGGACTATGGTAAAATGTGACCCTTCTGGTTTATGGTATCTCAGATGACTTCCATAGAGGAAACATTATAACCAATTTCTTCATCATTCTTGCAGAAATAATCTACATAGATAAAAATATTCAATAAAATGCATTATTTTTCATGCAAATGAACAGATACTGTGAACCATCTTCTACAGTTTTTTATATTTAACTGTTGATATTGGACCTCCTGCCTTATTGGCACATGAAGCTCTACTAGATTCTTTTAACAACATCATAGATGAGATGTACCACAATTTATTTAATCGTCTCATCTTGATGGATGACCAGCACAGTAATAATACAGTAATAAAAACAATGTAAGTGTTTTGCATATTAGCTAATTTAACCCTCAAAAGAACTCAAGGAGATAGGTGCTATTATTAATTTCATTGTGTAGATGAGGAAGCAGAGTCTTCAGAGAGGTTAATAATTTGTCCAAAGTCATAGAGCTAGTGTATAGAAACTGGGTCCTGAATCCCAATGCCTGCCTAGTCTTTCATTTTTCTATTTATTTTCTCTGTCTGTCCCCTTCTTACTTGCTCTTTTCATCACTTCTCCCCACTCCCCCCTCTACACACACATATCCTACTTATTTTCTCTTCCTTCTCCCTTTTCAATTGGTCAGGTGCACGGACAGAGCTCTGTTAAGTCCAGAGTGAGTGGGCTCACAAACCTCAAAGCAAGAGCCCCTCCTTGAGAAGAAACTGCACTGATAAACGTTCCATCACACCTTTCTGAGAAATTCTGCTCAAATGCCTTATTCACAGTAGAAGAAAGAGTCTCCATTTATACAGGGCTGGTCTCCGCACTCACTCCTCTTTCTCTTTCTCCTCCTCTTCTCCCCCTTTTCCTATTCTCCTTCTTTTTCTTCTTGTTGTAACTCTCTTTAGTTATGGTCACTCCTATATAATTAGTAGATACTTTTAATTCAGGGAGAAATAAAAATATGCACCCACCATGTAAGTAGACCTTTTTCTTATGCTCAATTTCCCCTTCCTCCATAATCAAATGATTAAGTTTTTTTGGTTTTTGTATTTGAGTTTTACTTGTTGATTAGTTTGCATTTTCTGAAGATGCCATGCCTAGTGTGTTCATCTCTGAAGCCCTTGCTCTTCTCTGCTGGCCTGCCATGTCACCATTCCAACCCTACATTGGACTGGTCAATAACGGTTCCATTCTTCCAGAATTGCTCTGCCTATACTTGTAGTTATGAGATATCTGCCATCACATATTGCATAGTACTTCTGGTTTTCCAGCCCTTGACTCATAGAACAAGGCCCACTCAAATAAACAATGTTGGACAAGGCAGAATCTGAGTCAAAAGCCAGGACTGTGACAAAACAGTGTTAACAACAATAAGAAAACCTAGTAATTGTAGAGAATTTACTACGTACCAGGGAGTTTATGTGTATGTAACAGTTTGCTAGGGCTGTTGTAACAAAATGCCACAAACTAGATGGCTAAACAACATAAACATACTATCTCACAGTTCTGGAGAGTAAGATCAAGTCTAAGATCAAGGTGTCAGCAAGGTTGGTTCCCTCTGAGGGCTGTGAGGGAGAATCTGTTTCTTTCCTCTCCCTTAGCTTCTAGTGGTTTGAGAGCAACCTTCAGTGTTCCTTGGCTTGAAGATACTTCACCCCAATCTCTGCCTACATTCATAGGTTGTTCTCCCTTGTGTGTCTGTCTCTGTGTCCAAATCTCCCCCTTCCTATAGGACACTAGTCATAGTAGATTAAGGTCCACCCTAATGAACTCATTTGGACTTGATTACCTCCGTAAAAACTATTTCCAAATAAGGTCATATTCTAAGGTGATACATTCTGAGAAGGTTAAGGCTTCAATATATCTTTTGGGTGGAGGGTGGGTGGCACAATTCAACTCATTATAGCATATTATGTCATTTAATTCTCAGTACTGTTGAGAAGCAGTTGTATTATCATCCATACTTTTAAAACAAATCAAGGCTTAGAGACATCAAGTCATTTACCAAAGGTCACACAGACAGAACATGGCAGGGCTCAGATTTAACCCTGGGCATCTGACTCCATATTCTAAAGTCCCTAACCATCATGCTCTACTGTCTTTATATAGAACAGGTTCCTTTAACCTATAGACTGGGCTGTGCTGGTAGACATCATTAGTGCATCCTATGATGTCTCTACACCAATTGCATGAAGCTTCAGCTAAGGTAAATACCACCCATTAATGTTATCCTTTTGTTTCTTAGATGAGATTGTGAGTGATTGCTGCAAAAAGCGGGTTAGCTCTTATCTACCACAACAGGAGGAAAAATTACGTCTTGTTCCCTAAACAGCAAACTGAGTTGAAGGGCAAAATGCTCAACCACTTGATACCATTACATGGCAGTTATGTGCCATCTCTGACATGAGTGTGTCTAACAAAAAGCCTCTTGTCAACCTTCTAAAGGCCAAGGTCCTAAACATAACACCCAAAGTTTTGCTTCTTTCTCTAGACTCATCTCCAGCATCACTTAATATTTATTATCTCCAAAAGTATCACTTTGTCAGAAATGACTTTCCCCTATACTGTTTTCCCCCTGTTCTAGATAAAGGCTGCTCATCATTTCAGTATCACCTGTAATGTTATCTCCTTTATTTTTTTGTAATTGTAGTTGATTTACAGAATTGTGTTAGTTTTAGGTGTACAGCATAGTGATTCAGTATTTTTGCAGATTATCCTCCATTATAGGTTATTACAAGATAATGGGTATAATTCCCTGTGCAATGTATCCTTGTAGCATATCTATTTTATATAGAGTAGCTTGTATCTGTTAATCTTCGTACCCCTAATTTGCCCCTCCCCTCAGTCCCTCTCCCCTTTGGTAACTGCAAGTTTGTTTTCTCTGTGAGTCTGTTTCTGTTCTGCATATACAATCATTTGGTTTTTTTTTAGATTCCACATAAGTTGTATCATACAGTATTTGTCTTTCTCTGTCTGACTTATTTCACTAAGCATAGTATTCTCTAGGCCCATCCATGTTGCTGCAAGTAGCAGTATTTCAGTTTTATGGCTGAGTAATATTCCACAGTATATACATACCACATCTTCTTAATCCAACCATATGTTGATAGGCACTTGGATTGCTTCCTTTTCTTGGCTATTATAAATAGTGCTTCCAAAAAAATACATGCACCCCAATGTTATCTCCTTTAGAATGTAATTCCTGACCCTCCCCACATCCCTAAAGTTAGGCTACATGTCCTTCCTCAAGGCCTCCTATAAGCACTTCTCACAGTTTACCGATCAGTCTCAGGTATCTGTTGCATGTCTGTGTCTTTTACTTGACCGAGAGCATACTGAGGGCAGTTTCCATGTCCTGGACCTCGGGACCAGACATTCTATAGCTGGCAGAAGGTCACTACTAAATAAATGTTATAATGACTAGACTGGCCTTAAGTTCCTATTGACCTCAGCAGCTCTAAATATTTAAGAATTTATTTTCAAAAGGGTAAATAATATTGCAAGTAGTGAAAGATCTGTATGTAGAAAACTGTAAGACATTGATTAAAGAAATTGAAGAATACAAAATAAATGGAAAGATAACACCTGTTCATGGACTGGAAAAAATAATGTTGTTAAAATGTCCATACTACCTAATGCAATCTACAGATTCAATGCACTCCCTATTGAAATTCCAATGATATTTTTCACAGAAATAGAAAAGACAATCCTAAAATTTGTATGGAACCACAAAAGACCCCTGGTAGCCAAAGCACTCTTGAGGCAGAAGAACAAAACTGAAGGCATCATATCTCTTAATTTCAAACTGTGCAACAAAGTGCCAGTAATCAACAGTATGGTATTTGAATAAAAACAGACACACAGACCAATGGAACAGAATAGAGGGCCCAGAAATAGACCCACACATATACAGTCAACTAATCTTTGACAAAGATGCCAAAAATATACAATTAGGAGAGTCTCTTCAATAAATGGTGCTGGGAAAACTGGAAATCCATATGCAAAAAAATAAAAGTGGACCCCTACATTATACTACTTACAAAAATTAATTTGAAATAGATTAAATACTTAAATATAAGACTTGAAACTAAAACTCTTAAAAGAAAACATAGGGAAAAACTCATTGGCATTGATCTTAGAGATGCTTTTTTTGGATATGATACCACAAGAGAAAAAAATCAAAATAAATAAGTAGGACTACATCAAACTAAAAAGCTTCTGTACAGCAAAGGAAACAATTAACAAAATGAAAGGCAACCTATGGAATAGGAGAAAGTATTTGCAAACAAAATATTTGATAAATATCCAAAATATATTAAAAACTCATACAACTAAAACAAAAACAAAAACACAAATAGTACAATTTTTTAAATGGACCAAGGCCTTGAATTGAAATTTTTCCAAAGATGACATACAAATGACCAAGAGGTACATTAAAAGGTGTTCAATATGACTAACCATCAGGGAAATGCAAAACTATAGCAAGATATCACCTCAAACTTTTTAAGATGACATTTATTTAAAAAAAAAAAAAAAGACAACTGGTAAAAAGTGTTGATGAGGATGTGGAGAAAAGGGAACCTTTGTGCACTGTTTGATGGGAATGTAAATTGGTACAGCCATTGGGGAAAACAGTATGGAGATTCCTCAAAGAAATTAAAAATAAATCTAATATGTGATTCAGTCATTTCACTTCTGGGTATATATCCAAGGAATTTATTAAAATAAATTTCAAAATTTATTTGAAAACAAATAACCAATGAGATCAATAGCTCCCACAGCGCTGGTAATTAAAAATCAAGGGGGAGAACTGGATACATGGAAGGAAGGGGAAACCCCCCCCTTCTGCCTCTCCCAGGGCCACCCAGTATGTGGCACAGGTTTAGGAAGAGGTTGGGGCGGGCAGCGACCACAGGCAGAGAATGTGGACAGGCCTGGAGAAAATCTAACCATGGGAAAAAGGGAACAAGAAGGGGGAGGGAGGGGAAACTTGAAGAGATACCTGTACTCTCATGTTCACTGCAACATTATTCACAACAGCCAAGATGTGGAAACAATCTACATGTCCAATAGATGAATGCATAAAGAAGATGTGGTATACATATCATAATGGAATATTTTTCAGTCAGTAGAAAGAAATCCTGCCCTTTGCAACAACATGGATGAATCTGTAAAACACTGTACTAAGTGAAATAAGCCAGACAGAGAATAATACTGTATGATCTCACTTATACGTGGAATCTAAAAAAGGGGGAAAAGAGTCCAACTTGTAAAAACAGAATAGAACGGCGGTTACCAGGAGCTGAGGAGTGGAAGAAATGGAGAGATGCTGGTCAAACGGTACAAGCCTTCAGTTTTAACGAAGAATTTCTGGGGCGCAAATGTACAGTATGGTGACTGTAGTTAATGCCGTACTGAATACTTTAAATTTTCTAAAACAGTAGAACTTAAGCATTCTCACCACACACACACACCCACCCACCCACCCACACAACTATGAGGTGATGAATGATTTAATTAACCTGATTGTAGTAATCATTTCACAATGTATATGTATATTAAGTCATCCCTCACTTTGTACACCTTAAATATATACAATTTTATTTGTCAATTTTATCTCAATAAAGTTTGAGGGATAAAAAAGACAGAAATGGGAGGTGACTTGGCTCCAGTTAGAGATTTTGTAAAGGCAAACTCAGTAACAAGAAAAAAATGGGAGATATGCCGGGGGGGATACTTTATGCCAGCTTATCTCAAACTTCATTGTGGATAAAATTCAGATTCCTCATTTAGTAGCTCTTACATGGGACAAAGCAACTTGCCATTTCAACCAGCATCAGGAGTGATTCTTACGAACACCAAAATCTGAGAATTTCTGTAGGTCTTACAATAGAATCAGTAACATTTTTCAGAAAAAAGCTGTACAACTACAAGCCATTTTTTTTTTTTTACCCCTTTTCAAAGTGTAATGTTATAATTTAAAACAAGAGAAAGTTCCTTAGTCATTCTATCTGCATGATTTCCTCCTTGTTACACATCTTCACTTTTCTTTGTGCAAAGCTTGGTTAAGTCATTTCTCCTACCCCTAATTCTATACAAAACCCTTCCTAAAAATCTAAGTTTCATTACTTAATTACATGTCGTGAGGGCTCTGATTGAGAAATTCACAGACATTTTATTAAGTCTTCTTGAGATAAAGAAAAGCTGCAGCTGAAGACATGAAGTTTGTGAAAAATCAGGTAATTGATGTCGGCTGATACCTCCCATTTCTAAATAGCTGTATAAACGTAGCTTTCTTGATGATCACTATAGTCAGAATTGTTTTTATGTAAATTTACTCTTGGCCTCAATAGGAAAGAACTGGAAGCAAAAATATAAGAGCATTTGTTCAAATAGTACCACCTCAAAAAAAGAAATCTGACCTTCTGTTGGCCAAACTATCCAAGTTTTCATACCTCAAATACCCTACAAATTCTCTATCTTTAAAATGTACTAAAATAATCAAATCTATTCCCTGGATGAAAGATACTGCCATAAAAAGAAAGTGCTGTGAAAAATCACAGGTCCCAAAGGGCTATCCTGTCTCCCGTGGTTTACTAGTTTTATCATGTTAACAAATCACTTAGTACTTATTCCAGATCAGTGATATCATCTGGAAGGAATTTCACATCCAGAGAATTGAAGAGAATTAGGAGCTACTGCAACCTCTCTAGCTAGATGTCCAAAGTAAAATGAGTAATCTTTCAGGAACTGAAAATGTCTTTAGGAATAAATATAACCCTGAAGAAAGATTAAAGTCTATCCAAGAACACGTTGGCTCCACACCCAAAGACTTCACAACTACTTCAAGAACTTTTGCCAACTCTACTGCAGCAAGCTGGCTCTTCTCACTCTCAAAGAGGTATATTTATCTCTTGATATAGAATGCTGGAGAACCCTCCAGAGTGGATTCGTGGACTCCTACCCACTTAAGACTGAAATGTCATCAAGATTGCTAAAACTTACGTCTTGATGATTTAAGTAGTTCTAAAGTGAATGTTACTTATACAAAGAAATCAAAGAGAAAAATATGAGTTAGCCAAATATAGCAAGCAAAGGGACTGCTTAATAATGAACTAAATTAAAAGAGCTGTTTAATGATACTGAGTATTTGTTATGTTCCAGGGACTATTCTTTATATGTATTAACTCTTAGCCCTCATAACTACTCTAGGAAGTGGCATTATCAGCAGTCTCCTTTTGCTCCAAGATGGAGAGGAGTTCATACTACCAGTAACAACACTACTGGAATTCAACCCTGGGTAGCCTGGTTTTAAAGTCCAAATACTTAACTACTGTGTATATTGTCTCTACCTACCTCTGATGGGTGCCCCCTCCCTCCATCTCCTTCACAGTAAATAATAATAATAATAATAATAATGAAAAAATAGTCTTTATAATAAGAGTTTTGATAGAAGTTGCGGACTCTAAATTTAAAGGTCCCTGAATGAATTGAGTTAGGAATAAAAAAAATCACACACACACACACACACCCTCCTGTGCCAAAGTCAATGCGAGCTATTTTGAGCTTTAAAATCATTTTCATTCTTGAAGTTTTCCCTCACCTCCTATCTTCAGAGCAGTATTTGTAGTTCTGAGTTTTGACAGAAACCCAATGAGCCAAAATCCTGTTGGAGCAGCTGGTCTCGAGGCATTTCTAGATTGACTCAATCCATGAGACACTGAACACACCCTATTCATAAGTGGTGAAAATGGAGGCTGTTGGTTGTTTAAAATCAGTGACAGTTTGTCAAAATATACCAGCGTGATACATGTGGATGACATTTTTCTAGGCTTTTAAATTTGGTTCCCTGAATTAAAGTTCACCCAGAGGCCATCCCAAATATAAATAGTAGCTAGTGAATTTTTTAATACAATAAATACAACACAAAAAAATAGTGAATGTGTCATAATCATCCTGTGAGCCAAAAGAGTGCTCACACTCTATTTTTCAGATCTTTACCGATGGCTGCATTTATAAAACTATAACTGTCTCCTTTGAAAAACTAGTTCAGGCACCTTAACTATAGAGTTGAAAGGTTTTTCTGGCCATTCTGATAGTGGGTAAATGAAATCCCAAGCTTACTGATGCTGCAACAGTTTTTCAAACTATCATCTTAAGATATCTTAAATTCATGTGACTATTTTATAATTATTTGAATGAACTTAACTTTTTTCCATTGTAATCCTTTCGTGAATTCCTTGCTCGCTAACATTAAAGTGCTATTAAATTCATGTTTAGCCTACTATTTGTAGCAAACATTTCTTCCTACATACCAGAATTTCTCAGAATTAAAAACTTCAGCATTGCATCTTGGTTTAGGTGTTCTGAGGGAGATTCCAGATTTAAAGGCATATGAACCTTTCCCTACAATATATTTGGGTAGAGCAAATCAGAATTTTAAAGCTTAAAGAAATAGGAAAACATTTGGTTCAGAGGTTTTCAAACCTTTATCAGTGGGATTCTGGTTTTTGTGGAGGGGCCTCAAGTAAAAAGCCAACTTCCCAAGGAATGCAGAATAAAATTATGGGAAGAACCTGAATCTTTAATGATGTCTTGGAACCTGCCCTAGGACCATCCTATCTCTGCATTTCTTGTCCATTTTGAATTGTGTCTTCTGTGATCCCATCAAAAGCATCTTAATAGTCTCTCTAAACCTACATTGTCCATTATGGTAGCCACAACACCTAGATGTGAATAAAATGTATTGGCCAAAGCTGAAGACCTACTTTACCCTAAACCAAAAGAGCTTCACTTTTCCCTGACGTGCAGCAGCACAACCAAACACATGCACGTGTAGGTGTGTCTACACACACACACACACACACACATCATACACATATCACATCACAAATTTGACCCCTTTACTCCTTGCCTTCAACAAAGAATTAGGTAAACTTCTAAAGGGAAAGAGACTATCATCTGAGTTCTAAACCTCAATATAAGGACTGCCAAATTTAAAAAGAATAAATAAGTGGAAGAAATGTAAATATTTCCCCAAACATGTGTTAGGCTGATAAAAGGATTGGTTATTAGTTCTCTTAACTTACACCTTGAGATCAATGCTATACTGTAATTTGGTTGTCCTTTCTTTTCCCTTGATCTGTAATATGTGGGGGTTTTTTGTGGTGTTTCAACATAAATCTGGTGGAAGCTAGTGCTTTTCAAATGCATTCTCTACTGACTTTATGTCCAAGAATATATAATCTCCTGACTCCTCAGTGAAGCCTTAGAAGTTTATCAGAAGTATAGTTGCTTTGCAATTATATTTTAACCAGTATTTATATCAAATCATCTGGTTCAGCTTGCATCAATAAATGGCACTTTTTATGACAATTTCTAATTTACACTATTCGTTCAGGTGAAAGCTATCTTCAGAAAGATTAATTAGTTCTCTAAGTGTGTGCTAAACTACATTTTACTCCAATTAAGCATGTGAGAAGCTCATGCTAAGATCTCTTGCTTCTGGTCAAAGTACAATTTAATGAATTGGTTGAAATAGCACAAATCTAAAAGTTTTTATTATTCGCTGTTTTGATTTTTGCATACTCATTCTACTCTGGCACATTTGCTGAGAACTCCATACCCAGAGCCTTTCTCTTTGAAACAATGACAGTGATCAAGATCCTGCTTGATTCAATCCCTGACATGTGATTTGAATAATACCAATTAGGGTCCTACTGTGCTTTAGTTATCAAAGAGTTTTTCTCTATACTTCCTCATTTTCAAATTGGACCTGAGAGGTATGTCAGTAAGAAGTGACAGGACTTTTTTCCTCTGCTTTTGGTTCTCTACAAATGCAGAATGTTATTCCCTGGACCTGTGCTGACATGGTCCCATGGCCTAGGCTTTCAGATTTTCTGCCTTTTCCATCCTACTGACTCCTTAAGCACATTCTATGGTCTTCTTGGAGATACTGGGAAGGCAGATGATCAGTTAATACATTTTTGATAAGACTAAATCCAACTCAGAATGTCGTTAACAATTAAGGAAAATAAGTCTTAAGAAATTCCAAGGTAGAGCAACTCCAAAATGGTTCATTCATCAGCTCAAGAACATCAAGGACACACGTACCATTTCATTCCTCTTTTCCCTTAGCCATTTTCCACTTGCTGGTTTTGCCCTGAGGGTCACCAAATGGCTTCCACAATTCTAAAGCTAATTTTCAGATATAAAAATTTCCAACAGAAGAAGAGAGACAATTTCTTCCCTTTGTCTCTTATTACAAGTAGTGCAAGCTTTCCCAGAAGTGTCTTTGGCCAGAATTGTATCACACACCTATTCCCAAACCACTCACAGGGAGAGAAGAATGAGATTCCTGGGACTGGCTTACTGAGACATATGGCCATGCTTTAGAGAGTGGATAACACAAACAAAAGCACGGTTTTGTTAGAATCTACTAGATAGGCAACTAGCCATGTCTGTATGTCTGCTGCAGTCTGGGGGAATAAAGTTGGGTACTGTGCTTTCACTAAACAGCACACAATTCATGTTTGATTGCAAACCCCAGTGAAAAACAAAAATAACACCAGATATTCATATAAACAATTCTATGATAAAAATATATGTTCACATTAGGCACAAATAAGAATCTGGATATTTTTCCCCATTACATTCAGTACCAAAGCTCTTCAATTTTTACTTTTGTTCAGAAGCATTTTGTTCAGGAACATGTTTGAGGGTGGGTAGGTGGTACTTCAGAGCTTTGTACAGTTAAGAAGGGGACTCGAGTGCTTTCTCATTGGCCAGTAGTAATCAATTAAGAATCACTTTGTTTTTTTCTTCTCATCAGAAATATTTGATAAACGTTAACCTGTGACATGTCAAAAACATGCCACTCCATTTTGAAAATGTTCTTTTCTGCAAAGGATTACTAGTTCTCTCAGACAGCTAAGATAATGCTTTTTAGGAAAACCTCTGTCCCCTAAAAATCCAAGGGAAAGCAGTCTTTAATTTCTGTTTCCTCACCGTTGACTGAATTACCTAGGTATTTTTGAAACCAAGAGACATTTCCTTATCAGCACCTCTTAGATGGAAACATTTAGTAGTTTTCTGCAAATGAAGGGAACAATTAAAAACACAGCTACGTATGTTTTTCAGAATCTTGAGATCATAATGCAGATGAGATTTTTCTCCATCTGTTAGAAGAAACTGGTTTCTGGTAAACTCTTAATGCTTGCCAGAGATATGAATTAACTAATCTTTCTTCAGTTTACATCACTGTGCATCACTTCCTTCCTGAAATTCTCTCACATTCACATTTGGTGGCAGCAGAATTTCCTTACATCTCCTCTATGACTCCCACGATGCTTGCGCAGTGCTCTTCACTGGACCCTGTTCTTATTCCTAGTCACAAGATATAGACATTCTTCAATGTTTTGTTCTCAAGCTCTCATTTTTCTCCCTCCCTATCGCCTCACAAATCTCTCTTGTTAGCTTTATAAATGCCCCCAAACTTTGGCATTCAACTCTTTGCAGGTAGCTGCCAAATCAGTATCTCTAGCCCAGACTACCATACTTCCAACTACTTGTTGGGAAACTCCTCTCAGAAACTGTCCAAATGAACCTTAACCTTCTTTCATGTATTTTATTCCCAATTTAGGTTAATAGCATCACCTTCTTTCTAATCACTGATGCCTGAAATCACAGTTATCCCTGACCCTTCCCTCCTCCCTTAATTTCCATTCTAATTACTCAAGGGCCAAAGTTTTAGATTTGACCCTGATGGGCTTTCATATCTGTCCCTCTTGCTATATTTACTACTAAAAGCAAAATGAAATCTTATTAAAATGACCATGCACAATTGCAATAAGCTGTAAACTGGAATTACTCTCTTCTGCAACTTCTTCCAAACAAAATGCACTACTGATGTTCTATAATCACTTATCCTCATATATAATTCTGATTTCATGACTGCTCTGCACAAGAAACTTACACTGCTCCCTATTGCCTTTGTCCTGGCATACAAAGCTTTCCAATCTCAAGCCCTAATCTATATGTCCAGGCTTATCCCTCTACACTCACTTACCTGTTTCCTTTATTTTATTCAAATAGGATTAAATTTCTTATGTATCACCAATGGTGGGTAAAATTCTAAAGAAGTTCTCCTACCTCCCACCTTCGATTCCTGTCCTCCAGTTATTATATCAAACACAACTCTATGTACTGCTGTGCAAAGACTTTGAAGATGGAATTAAAACGACTACTCAACTTTAGGGAGATTATTCTTGATTATCTGGATGGGTACAACGTAATCACACCAGCCCTTAAAAGCAGAATGGGAAAGCAAAAGAGTCAGAAGGATATAATGGAAGAGGAAGAAGGAAAAATTAGAAAGCAGGAGACAGACTCCACCCATAGACCCAACCACTGCTGTAGAGGGAGGCCACATGGAAGGCATGAGAGGAACGTAAGCAGCCACTAAAAGCAAATCAGTCTTAGGCTGACAGCCAGCAAGGAAATGGGGACCTCAGTCCTACAACTCCAAGGAGTGGAATCTGGCCAACAGCCTGAGTGAACCTGAAAGGAGCACAGCTGTTCCAACATCTTGCTATTGGCTCGTGAGACTCCCAGCAGAGTACCTAGCTAAGTGATGCCGCCCACAGACTTCTGCCCTACACAACTGAGATGACAAATGGACATTATTTTAGGCCATTAAATTTGCGCCGATTTGTTATGGTAGCAATGAAACCAAGGGTAATCATCAGTTAGATCCATTCAACTATAACTTGCTTAATAAATAATAAACTATGACCTGCCTTCATTGATCAAGCTCATTTTAATTGTTTTTACAAAACCTGAATATCCTCCAAGCATCACATGGCCTAAAACAATAAGTTACAAGGCCTTTTCACCACCCCTATAGAAAGTATCTCTGACTTAGGAGTCTTAAGATGTTTGCCTGAGTTGTTTTTCAGGAAGTTGGAATCAGTTGCTGTCCAGTTTGAGCTCCAGCCAGTTAAGACTGGTTGGGACCACTGACCCTCCAACTGTGAATGAGTGTCAAGTTGGTGACCTTTTGACATCACAGGGCCAAAAACTCCACCCTCAGAACATGCTAACTCCGTCATTTTTTGAACGTGCAACCCTTGAAGAAGCATGTAGCTTAGTTGCACCTGAGCAGAATGTCAATTATCTCAATTTTCTTAACTCCAATGACTTTTCCCCATGCCCCAGACCACCCTGCCTCTTCATCCCAATAATATCCCTAAACCCTGTCTTTGTGGAGGCAGATTTGAGATTTGTTTGCCCATCCCCTCGCTTGGCTGCTTTGTGAATAAACTTTTTCTCTGTTGCCAACTTCTGAGTCTCAGCACACACTTGCCTATGCTTCAACTTAGCATTCAGTTCATTTATGCAAAGGAGCCTGGTTCAGTAACAGCAACAGAAATTAAAGACACCACCCCATTTACACACCACCTTCTTTTCCTAGCATTTTCCACTTTCTAAACTGGGATACTGTTTTGTTCCCGCTCTTAGTCTTTCCATAGCGATGCCTGGGGCCACTCACCTGGGCCCAAGGCAAGCGAGCCCCCGCAAACATTGCCCTTTTTGGAGCCAATGTCCTAGCTTGACCAGCCCTTGTGGTTCTTATTATAATGTCAAGACATACCTCAGCCACAAAACTATCAGGGAACTTTGAAAAAAACAAAACAAAAAAGTATTACTCACAAGCCCTGAAGGGTACACGGCACGCCTGGGACCACACGGCAAGGTCCGGGGAGAGAAAGTTAGTGCACAGGCCTGGGGTTCTGCCTTTATCGGGGTCCAGCGTAGGGTGTCTAGGGTTTCATAGGATCACTCTTTCTTCGGAATTTAAAACTTAAGAGCGAGAAGGGAAAAAACTAGCAAACAAACAGTCAGCTACTAAGTCAACCAGCAAGCTCTAAAGGGAATTTGCGGGGTGGGGCAGCTTGGCTCCTTATATAGCCCTGTGTCTGGCAATGTGTTGATTTGAAATAGCTGTCTTTGAAGAGGACGCTGCAGCAATCAAAAGCTTAATGTCAGACACCTGAGTTACAATGAAAACCAACTACAGGTGCTGAAACTACAGATCCTTTCTCGATCCTTCCCTTGCATCTCCATGATCTGCTCAAAGCCTACCTTTCCTTTAAGGATATTGCTGTCACTTTCAGCAAGTCTTTGTAAACCTGAGGCCTCTCACCTCCTCTGTGACCCCTGTCCCCCAGAATACTTTATACTTCTTTCAAGACACTTATTCTAGTTACTGAAGAGTATACTTAAACACAAACCGTAATTTCCCCTCTAGGTTAAAATTTATATGAGGGCAACCTTAATTTCTTTATCAGTCCTCATTTGCTGTGTGGCAAAAGACTCCAATATCTTAGTGGCTTATAACAAGAAGCATTTATTCTCCTGCTCTTTTCTGCAGGTTAAAAACAAATTAGCGAATCTAATCAGAGCTCTGCTAGGGAGTTGTGCTTCAGGATAGTGGGATTCAGCTGTACTCAGAGGCACTCTAGTGTTGGGTTTGGATCTGGCTCCGTGCATGTTCCTTCTCTGGTCTGGGGAGAAGGGGAAATACTTAAGTGATCTGCTTTACATAGCAGATCAAAAGACACAGAAGAACTCCAGAGATCACATGTCAAGCTTCTACTCCCATTGCATCTATTAACAACTCATTTGCCAAGTCACAAGACCAAAGTGAAGGGAAGGTACATCCACCCACCGCATACCATTATACCAATATAGATGTATAAGTCTATTATAGGAGAGTGAAAAATTGGAAGCTTTCATTCAACTGACCTAGGTATTCCTCCTGATGATATCCTTATCCTTCCCCCATCCAGTATGAGCAAAATGGTTAGCACATAGCCTTCTGTGTATTAGGTGGTCAGGAGAGAATTGACTTAATCTCTCTTCTTCACCATACTTCCTTCCCCTGGAATAGTTGTCCACATCCTGATTATTCAAAACACGTATTCCCAGGCTTCCCTGGTGGTGCAGTGGTTGAGAATCTGCCTGCTAATGCAGGGGACACGGGTTCAAGCCCTGGCCTGGGAGGATCCCACATGCAGCAGAGCAACTGGGCCCATGAGCCACAACTACTGAGCCTGAGTGTCTGGAGCCTGTGCTCCGCAACAAGAGAGGCCGCGACAGTGAGAGGACCGCGCACCGCGATGAAGAGTGGCCCCCGCTCGCCGCAACTGGAGAAAGCCCTCACACAGAAACAAAGACCCAACACAGCAAAAATAAATTAATTAATAAACTCCTACCCCCAACATCTTGTAAAAACAAAACAAAACACATATTCCATTTATCATCCACATACACACACTTACCTATGCTTCAATTTAGCTTTCAGTTCATCTGTGATTTTTAAAAGTTATCTCCAGCATATAGATTTTACTTCCCCCAGAGAAGTCATGAATTCCTAAAAGATCACTCTGCTTCATTTACTTGTTCCAAGACTCCCACATAGTGTCTAGCTGAGGGCTGAATAAAGAGGATATCCAATAAGTACTCAATGACTGCTATTTCCCATTAAAAAGCATGGCTCTTCTTCTCTGGGAATTTTCTGAATGTGTTTCCTGGCTTACTATACAGAAAACATCAATAGTGCTCATCTCATTACAAGCCTGAGTGTTAGCTTTAGCTGTATTTTATTTAAAGGTGAATAATGATACAGAAAACCTTCCATAGTGCCTTGAGAAGCTGATGGGTGACATTTCCTGTCAATCTGAGCTTGTTCTGTCAGAGTAACTGACACTGTTCTTGAAATTCCTGCTGATAGAAAGCATACCTGTGCTGTTGGGGAATTAAAGGAATCCTTCCTTTCTTGTAACAAGTCACTGGTGATAATCTAATGTTATGATTTTTTTGGTTGTTGGACACTGGTATTGAGTTGTTGTGTGGATGCAAGGCAGCAAGAAAGCTTGGGGGTTGGAAGTGTGCTACCACTGCACTTGGTTACATTCTATAGGGTGAAATTGAGGGCAGAGAAAGCTCTCCAACACACTCTTTCAGCTGCAGGGTAATATCATCTCCTTGACTTCATTATGACTCATAGATATGCCTCTGACAGGTTAATAAACATTGCAAACAGCTTTGGCATTGTAGTTCATGCTATTAAGAAGAACTGTGACACTAGAAATTAATCTGAACAAGTTTCTTAAAGATCTCCTGCTGGTTTCATCCCATAGCAGGTGACTGAGTCATGCTCTGGCTTCATCAACAGATCAGGTGACCCCAAACGTATTGCCAAAATCATCACTTTGGCATGTATATGAAAATAAGTGGCATGCCATAAGCCAGAGGAATAGAATCAGATGGGTGCAATGTTCTCAGCAATAAATCAAGGTCTCCTGCCCAAAATGACTTAAGTAGACTATAATACAATAATGTTATATAATCCTATGACCTCCACGGAAAGAGAGAGAGAGAGAGAGAGATAATGAATGAGTTTCTGCTCACTAACTTCAAAGCTTCAACAGGACAAACTCTATAAGCATCTTTATGTTTACGGAGATTCTAGAAATCATGGAAGAAACTATACAGGACTTTGTGACACAAACATTGTGTTTAAGTCATGGTGATACTGGGGCAAGACAATTAATCTCTCTGGGCCTCTATTATATCATCCATAAAATGGAAAATAATCTCACCTGCTTCCTCCTAGTGTTGTTGTGAGGGTTACATGATGTCATATTTTGAAGTGATCCTGCAAACTAGAAATAATCACATAGATACCAATAGTGAAAATGCTACATTTTATAGGAGAGGCAACTCAGGTTCAGAGAAACTGATTTTCCCAAAGCAAACGATTATTGTTATCTGTAGGTCCTTATGGAATAACAGTAATAAAAATATCTAGTACTTAGTTGAAATTTACTATGTGACAGATATTCTTAAGTATTCTATGACATATTAATATATTTAATTTCCTCAGAAACAAACTATGAGGTAGCTACTGAGGTCCCCATTTTCCAGGTATAAATCTCAGAGAATTTCAGTAATTTGAGGGAATACAATTAGCAAATGGTAGAGCCAGTATTTAAACCAAGAAGTCTAGTTTCAAAGTAATATTGCTTTTGCAGATATGCCATATCTGCTTTAATCAATTTGCAAGAGTTTACTGAGTCTCTGCTATGAATGTTAGAGTAGTCCTTTCCACTTTCTAGAAGCCCTAATTGTTCTTTCTCTTTTAGATCTTCCCACAGAGATATGATGGAGCTAATAGTTTGTTTTGTTGTTTTGTTTTGTTTTGTTTTCCTCACGACTCTATCAGTTTGATGAGTATTATATCTGAACAGTGAATCCAGCTGATTCATGATCCAGCGGCCTTCTATCAGCTGAATCTGAGCTGATTCATATGGTCTGTGAATCAGTCAAACTGAACCCTGACTTCTCCTGCCATAAGGCACCTTAGAAATGAAGGACACTTACCTTGCCACTTTCATCTGAGTCCTGACATGAAATTAACTAGCAGGCTCAGCTCAGTAACAGCTCTAGCAACTGCCCTACATTACAAATATGTATGTAATTTCAAAGTAAGTCTTAGTGACAATCTGCCCCTGGTAAAAAATCATTGTTAGTCTTTTTAAAATGAAAAACTTTCTCGTGTGTGCCGTTTCTCATTTCCTCTCCCTAACTGTCATGCATACAGAGGAAATTTCCTGAAGTGTCTTGCTTTTTTGACTAAAAGAACTAAGCTTCATCCTACAGACCAAACTCTAGCTTCATTTGAAATATATTTGCAATATAACCTGCCTTTTGGTGGGGGAAAGGCTCTCATAATTTAGCCCATGCCTGTACATTGCTAAAATAAATGAGTGCAAATCTAAGGCCAGAGAGAAATAGTTCTGTGCTTTTGCTTATAAAGCTGAAGATTGCCAGGAGATCTTTCAGGACATTGTATCTCTGTCTCTTTTATGCAGACACATGGATTACACATTGGTTACAAGATGTCAACTGCATAGTTATAACTTCCCCTGCTACTACTGCAGCATAGGCTAGGTTTCTGAGAGATAAGCATACAGAGAACATTATATAATTGCTATAATTTTATTTGCTTGACAAAGAATGGAAATGTAGATATCAAAGTGGCACCAAGTGGCTACTTTTCAGATTAGCCATGACATTTTGGCATTGAGTCACACATATATGGATACCCAAAGATGTTAATTCCTTCATACACTGTATTTGTGTTTTTGTCGAAAATCTAAATGTGCCAAGCTTCCCAGGTAAGGCTCATACCTGTAGTGAACTTCTGTTGTCTTTACCTAGCCAAAGTTTTCATCCTTTTTTGGAACAAGATCACAGCTTTTATATGAGGAATCACCTTTTCCTCCACTGTATATGGTATGGGTGGGACTTTCAATCAGAGAGCCCTGTGTGCCCTTTGGGGACCCAAGTCAGGCAAGACTAACTCCCTGTCCCTGGAATTTGTCTCTTGAGAGGAATACAAGGGCAAGAAATGTACAAAGGTGATCAGTCCCAACTATGGATATCTAAACCAACTCTCCTCCAAGATTTATTATCTCTTCTGAGACTTTGTCCATTCTAAGATCCATTTATTCAGTTACCTACTTTATGTCCTTGAGCTACTTTGAGTCTTCTTTTGACTTTATCTACATTGTTTCTGTCAAGTTAAAAAAAAAAATCCAGACTGACTAAGGTGGGGCTTGATTCAAAACGATTATTGCAAGGGATAGAGAGGTACTATTACAATAAGGAGAGTGCTCAGGCCTTAAGATATGCAAGTGTTCTCAAAGGTTGGACAGAGTTCTTTTGTAGGGAGAGGAGTAAACAAGTTTAGAAAAAAAACTGGTGTAGAACAGTGGGGTGAAAGGGTCGTTTGATGGATTGTAGATCAGAGAATGTTTTACTCTGAGACCAGCCTGTTCGCTGAGAGCTGTTAAGGAGAAGTTGTTTGTAGGCTCCGGCTGAGGATGAGTCAAAGTTCAGGGGCCTGGGGGAAGGAAAGAAATTTAACCAAATTTGATTAAAGAGCATGTTGTTCCAACTGATCACTGGGGACAAGCATTTGAGTGAATCATTTAGGAGGCAAAAAGAATGGGAAATTGGAGGGTCTGTACCTGGTTTTTCATAAGTAAACTAGAAGGGCATCCATGAGTCTATTTAAGTCATATGGGGAAGGATAGTTCTTTGTAGTAAGCTGTTTCCCAGGACATAAAAGAGTTAGAGGGTTTCTTAAATTTCAGCATTTTCCAGAATCCCAGGGCTCCAGTAAAGTTGAACATTGTTAGTTTCTATTGCCTGCAACAAAAGAATTCAAAATCATGTACTACTTCAATTCCCAGACTATTTGATCTAGAGTGCCTTTCATTTCTTATGTCATCTGATGCCTGATGCAGGCAGGCAGGAAGAAAGGAAGGAAAGAAAGGAAAAAAAGGGAAAGGGAGGGAGGGAGGAAGACAAGAATGTTTACCCTAACCATGTGATGAAAGCTGGAGAGAATGATGATTCCACCCTGGGCTCATAGGAGAAAAGGGTTTACTACTCACAATCTATAAATATGTAAACCTGCAAAGGCAAACAGAGACTCATGTTACCACTCTACATGTTTTATCTAGCCTGTGAAATCTTTGGGGACATTCTGACCATCTCTTCAATGCATCTCAGAGAGAGCTGCCAGAAGTCTGCCTTGCACATTCATTCTAGTGCAAGAACTGCATACACAGGACGTAATGAATTTTCCCAAATGCCTCATCCTCCAAAATAAGAAAAGAAAGTACATAAAGTGTGAGCTACATTGATAATAAAAAGAGCTTCTCTCTTGACTTCATTGCCTAGTTTCTGCTGCTAAGCCTTGCATAGAGGCTATTGGAAACTTCTAGGTATCATTCCAAATATGATTGTGTGCTAAGATAACCCCTAAGAAAACCTGATGGACCCACTGCAAAAAGATCCATAATCACTCTAGGAACAAAAGACCATAGAACACATTTCCTTCCTTGAAATAAAGCATAACACAGTTCAATACCTTCATTGAAAAAGACAAGAATATAAAAATCTCATCCCCTTCCCTTTGACCAACACTTTGGATATCTTTAATATGGAAATTAATCAGCAAAGAAAATTTGGAAAGAATATTCAAAGAACCACATAAAGTCAATATGTTTTTAAAGGAAAGGAAAATAATCACACTTGGCTTGAAATACCTATGAATTCCTCATTAAGATCTTGAAAGTACATTATAAATTCCCATTTTCCCCTACGACACGACTCGTTTGTTACTGGCTTATCATTGTTCATCACCTCTTTATGCCTATTTTAACCTCTTTATGTCTGTTTTAGGGAGTCCCATCATGAACAACAATCTCCTCTTAATAGTACCTTCTTTACAGAGCACATGATTTCCATTTACCTGCTCTTGGACCATGTGTTAAATCCAACTAAATCAATTTTAACAAGCCCCATCTTCAATTGTGAAGAAGCAATTAGCACTCAGTGATGTCACCCAAATTCCAGTAATTGTGAAGCAAATGTCTTCCATCTTTCCTCACAGGTTTTAAAATCCTGACAACTTGGCATTGTTACTGATCCATTTGCAAATGGAATTTAATTTGTCTTTTTAAAAAGTCACATTTTTCCTAAGTTGTTTGAGTTATATAAGAAAAAAAACTATCCTGACACTCAGAAAAATCTATGAAATATCTTGGCTCTTATGAAACTCCTGCCTCAGAGGCATTCTGTAATAAGGATGGGGGCCAATTCTAAGAGAATGTGATGTCTGATTGACAGGAATTCTTTCTCTTTTCTTTCACATTCTACCCTGATCTGTCTTGCCTAGATAAAGGATCTTTTCACTACTCTCTTTTCAGTTTTCTGTTTCCTTAATTCTGGTCTCATTACATTATGCTAATCCTCATCTTGCTGAATTTGTTGCCTATTGGACCACATGTTGAAATAATCAAAACCCCTCTATGTTTCAGTGTCAGAGTCTTTTTATCTTTTTCTTTACTGAATCCCCCCAGTGTCACTTCAGGACACAGATCTTTCCTATGACTGGAAGTCTCCCCTCTCATCCCAGCCCCTCCGATATAAAATGTCATCAGAATGACAGTGAGCTCTGAAAATTTGATGTCTTTCATTATTTAATCTGAAAATTTGATGTCTTTCATTATTTAAGAGACCTGTTCATGAAGTTCCTATTATTATGAAGAGGAGATAAATTTGGTTTCAATTTGGGGATGGATTTCAAGTTGTTTCAACTCCACATCTAGGGAAAATGGCCCAGGTTATAAAAGCAGATCCCTATTTTGTATATACTTTCATTGGAGGATTCCATGTTGTATCATAGATAAATGCAACCATGACTTTCTATTTTTAGGAGGAGGAAAAGAAAAGCCGTGCTTTCTTTTCTTTGAAAGACAGTAGAAAAAACATTTTTTAATGTGTTGACCCTTAGAAGGGAAGTAGGGAAAATGCATTACACATTTGAAGATTATTGGGTGTTGAATACTTACTGTCAGGGAGAGACTAGAAAATGTAGGGAAGGGTAAAGAAATACAAAGGTGACTTAAAAGTCTCAACTTCGATTGCAGTAACATTCCAGTAGGAGAAAATAAAGAAAATTTTAGAAGTAAAATAGAGATTCTCTTGAAAATTCTGAAAAATTTTAGAGTCTTTGGGTGAAGTAAAGAAAGACAAGGACAAGGTCTCCTGAGAAATGTTTGTCTGTATATTTTCTAGGTCTCCAAGTCTTAAAATATCATCCCCCCTCACTTATCCTGAAACCATCTGAAATTCCATTAATTAAATATACTTTGGATTAGTTTTTGAAAAACAGAAGTGCCTTTGTAGCAGCACTATTTACAATAGCCACGGCATGGAAACAACCTAAATGTCCATCAACAGATGAATGGATAATGAAGATGTGGCATATATATACAATGGAATACTACTCGGCCATTAAAAAGAATGAAATAATGCCATTTGCAGCCCACGGCATGGAAACAACCTAAATGTCCATCAACAGATGAATGGATAATGAAGATGTGGCATATATATACAATGGAATACTACTCGGTCATTAAAAAGAATGAAATAATGCCATTTGCAGCAACACGGATAGACCTAGAGATTATCATACTAAGTGAAGTCAGAAAGAGAAAGGCAAATACCATATATCACTTATATGTGGAATCTAAAATATGTCACAGATGAACTTATCTACAAAACAGAAACAGGCTCAGAAATATAGAGATCAGACTTGTGGTTGCCAAGGGGGAGGGAGGGATTGGGGAGGGAAGAATTGGGAATTTGGGATTAGCAGATGCAAACTATCATATATAGGGTGGAAAAACAACAAGGTCCTACTGTATAGCACAGGGAACTATAGTCAATATTCTGTGATAAACCACAATGGAAAAGAATATATATATATATATATATATATCTGTATAACTGAGTCACTTTGCTGTACAGCAGAAATTAAACACAGCATTGTATATTAACTATACCTCAATAAAATTATTTTAAAAACCAGAAATGCCTTGGAAGAGTTCTCATTTTATCAATAGTTCTGAATTTAGCATCAGTTTATTTTTCTTTAATAAATAGGTTAGACCAGAAGTACCAAGGAGATAGAATGTGGGAGGGGTATAAACTCCTGGAGCAGAAAGTATGTTAGGATCGAAGGGAGGCAAGGGTGGGAGTCACAGTGGAAGGTTTAGGGACATATCAAGCCTGGGGAGAACAGTAGAAGGTGAGAGACCTATAGAGACACCGGATGCTTCCGGGACAACTCTTCTTGTTCAGTTTGCCCGGAGTCGGTTATCTGCTCTGGAAGTGGGGAGAAACTGTACTCTCTGCCTTTAGGTACGTTCTCTTTATTTGCTTTACATCTTCCTTCTCCTCCACTTTCACCTTGACCTCTCCTCTTACTCTTTCTCTTCTTTTCACTGCCTTGATTCCTTGATTCAAAGACTCAACCACGAAACCAGTATTATATCAACTCAGTTGCATTGTAAGTTTAATCAGTTCTGGGTCCTGGCCTGAGGAAGGAACTATCATTCTGAAGAAAATGTACTAAGAATTAGCAATAACCAAGTTACAACCACATTTTGGAACAAAAACAGTGTGTCAATTGGGTCCTGAATCCTTCTGCACTCGAAGGCACCGGTTATGCATCTTCCAGCTACACTGATCCTGACAGAATGATTTCCCCAAACATAGCTGACTCTGGATGGTGCGGGCCTCCTTGGTGCCTCAGCTCCAGGACAAACATGATGGGAAATGATTGACACATAATAGAGAAAATACGCTTTGTTCCTTTCCCTAATTACCACAGCTTTGACTGTATTTCTGTTGATTATACCCATTCAGAAGTAATCATGTTAGTATCACTGTATCACAAATACTTCCCTGTTTTCATTTTACTGAATCTGCTTGAACTTCATCCAAAATACTTTCTATTCTTGATCACTTCATTAAAAGCACAAAAGAGCATGTTCAGGGCTTAAATCCTCTGCCCTTAAAGTTTGTGCATGAATATGATGGCCCCATAGACTGGCCAGAGCCCTTACCCTTACCCTTACAGAGAAGCAAATCAGTGGAATAGAGTTTTTCCTTTCTAAACATGGTTTTTCCTTTTCCACATGGTGTTCGTTACTCTGTGGGTGTGTGGCTGTTCTTGAGTTTACCATGTGATGGTGGTTAAATAATAACTGATGACTTATCAAGGTTCAAATACCTATCATTTAAATCACACTACAGATACAAAGATATAAAATGCCCCAAACTCCAGAACTACAGTTATGTTATACACACAAATGCTTTTGTAGGTGGTTATGGATGTGGGTCCCCTCCACAGAGCTACCATCTCCACTACAGATGCACCCATGAGGCCAAATCCTGACATTAGTAGCTTCTTTCTTCTCATCCTCATTCAGTCTTTTCTACTTCATTGCATTTTCATCCACAATCACAGAGAAAGCACATATAAAATTCATTTGGGTTATTTTATAACTGACTTCTGATTCCCATTAGAAACTGGCATGAAATGAAACAGTAGACAAAAGAAGATGGTATTACTTAGGAAGTGATATTAGAGCACAAGAGAATAATAAAACAATGACTGTTGTACTCAATAGGGTACATTTTCATCATGAATTGACATAAGAATCAAAACAAATGCACAACCATTAAAAAAATAAGTCAGCCCCCAAAAGAGCTAGATGACCAAGCTTGGATTTAGAGGTCTTAGCATCATCTTCTTACTTCTATTATGACCTCCCTGATGCCCTCTAACCTGCTTATTGAGGTATGCAAGATGCATCTCAGGCAGAAGATGTTTTGGGAAGCACTGCTTTAGGGGGCAGCATAAATTTTTGGGAAGCACTGTTTTAGGGGGCAGCATAAATTTAGACAAGCCACTGGACCAGCAGAATATAGAATATTCCTCTAACCTAGAGGTCTATTTACCTCTAATCTCTGGCCGGCTGATGACTAGACTTACCTACAGACTAACCCCGTAAGGCTGAACCAAAGTTCTATTCACTCCTCAAATGCCAAAAAACCCTTCCTCCTTTAGAGTTCCACATCTGGAATGTTCTTACTTCACTCCTACTCATGCAGGTCAGTTTAAATGTCCCTTCCTAGACTAACTCAGATCTTCTCTCTGATGAACTCTCAAAGCATCCTCTATGTTTCCCTTGTACCCATACACATTATAATCAATTCAGTTCATATAGCACTATAATGGGTTCTGAGACAGATGCTGTTAGGCTGGCTTCTGGAATTAGACAACTGACCTCAGAGGTCCTCTGAGTCCTATAGGTGTGGCAGCCTGCCAACTTGTTCTGTCTTTGAACATTCTGTGACAGAGATTCCCAGCTATCGCCTTTGACTGGCATGTGTCAATGGAAACCCTTGGGAAAGAATTTCATCTGAAACTGGAGTTAAGTTCTAGGACAGCCTGGATACAGTAAAGAAATACAGCTTGAAAGAGAGAAACAAAGGAAATCCCCAGGTGCATAATCACTGTTGTAGCAGAACTGAACAGATTGAATAAGAAGACCAGAAGGAGATAGTGATTCCAAACAGGGTGGGAGACTATTCCTCACCATCTCCTGACCCAGGCTCTATGTCAATCATTTGAGGCCCACTGGACGTACATTTCTTGGTGATGTGACTCATACCTTCCCAGGACTATCTTTCAGTCACAACACATACCGTCTTGGGAGAAGGCAGTAAATGTATTATCAGATCTGTAACCAAGGGTTGCCATTTTTACTCTTTGTCACATCTAGTATTGTCTCTTAAGGACCCATTCGATTAATTATCTGCTTTTGTTCCCATTTAAAAAAAAATTTACTTGGCACTAAATAATCATGCCAACCAGCCTGTTCTTGACTTGAGGCTTATAGAAATATTTACACCAAGAGGGAACAGTTCTGAATTTTTCTGGCTGTAGTTTTGATTTTGTCCTTTGTCACAGTTTTCTCTTGACTGTTAAAGACTCATTTCTAGTCCTGATCCTCTTGTTTCTTCTCAGTTACTTTTCCAAGGACTTAAATCCTCAGTCAAGGTTCCTAACCCCACATTTCTCTATGGATTAATTTTATGGTATCATCACACAATATTTTTAGGAAGATTTTCTCCCAAATAATAACATTTACTGAGCTTTTACCATGGAAACGGGCATCATTTTAAGCACTTTATATGTATTCACTCATTTGATCTTTATAGGAACACTATGGTGAAAGGAATCTGTATATTTTATATAATAAGTGAGGACATTGAGGCACACATGCAGCTAGTAAATGGTAGAATGGGATTCAAACCCAATCAGTCTAGTTTCAGAGCCAAATTCTTGGCTACATCATTTTAATAAAATGCAGCTGTTATTGATGGGGTTTAATATATCCCACTTCTGTTGCAAGATACTCACAGCAGAATAGCACTTCAAATAAAACTAAGATTCAAATATAAAATTTGTGTTGAAATCACTTAATTAGTAATTTAAACTTCTGAGACATAAATTGGATGATACTAGATCTCAATGGGAGGTTTTGGTTTTATGCGTCAGGGACAATAATTATAGTTACCATTGGAATGGCACCTACGAGAGAAAAAGCAGAGACACAGATCTCTAGTGGTGACTGATGTGGAATTACATCTGTATTTTGTGTTAGGGATCTGGATTTAATTTTAGCTCCAACACTTACAACTTATATGATCTTTAAAAGTCTACTTTTCTAATACTCCATTTCCTCCTTTTGCTGAATGTCTACTACCTGTCAGGCTCTCTGCTGGTACTATATGTATGTGCATGTAATTGTCAGATCCGTTGGGTGTTTAATGTTGTCTGCATTATATAGGTTGGGAATCTGAAGGTCAACGACACTAAATAACTTGCCCAGAAATAGTAGCGAATCATTAGCATAGCTAGAATTTGAATCTAGTTATGATTGACTGCAAAATCTCTCTGATCTCGGCTGTACCACAATGGCTTGTAGAGATGATAACACATGAGGTTGCCTCAAAGAATGCTGAGTTTTGAATACAGACATATATAGCAAAAGTAGCCAATATTATAAGTGATACCTGTAAAGCATTCAATGTGAGCTCCATAGGGATGTCAACTTGACTTCACACAGGTCTCCAAATTTTGCATATTGGTTTTTTGAACAGAGACATGGTACTATAATCAAGTTAAATGTATCTATGAGTCACATAAACAGATAGCTTTCTAGGGATCTCAATATCAGAACTATTGAGATCCTGTTTTCCTTGAGGGGTTCAAGTTCCACTATACAGTTTACCCTTACAAAGCCTTCATGTCTAGCTGTAGAGTGGACACTGTTGGGCCCCACACATATCACTTTACCATTTTCTATTCCAGAGCACATGAGCTAGAATTTCAACTGCCAGCACATGAATCTGTTTGCCATGCATCTCTCTCTGTGGCTCCAGAGCCTCTCTGCCCATGTGCCCTGAAGGCCTGAAGTGTCAGGGAATTAATGCCCATCAAGAACAGCTCCCATTTAGGTTGCGATGAACATTGGGGTGCATGTACAAATGTCCATCGACAGATGAATGGATAAAGAAGATGTGGTATATATATATATATATATATATACATATACACACACACACACACATATATAAATGGAATATTACTCAGCTACTAAAAAGAATGAAATAGTGCCATTTGCAGCAACATGGATGACCTAGAGATTATCATACTAGGTGAAGTAAGTCAGAGAAAGACAAATATCATGTAATATCACTTATATGTGGAACCTAAAAAAAAAAAAGGATACAAATGAACTTATTTGTAAAACAGACTCACAGACGTAGAAAACAAACTTATAGTTACCAAAGGAGAAAGGTTGCCGGGGAGGGATAAGTTAGGAATTGGGGAGTAACATATATACACTATTACATATAAAATACATAAGTAACAAGTACCTACTGTATAGCACAGGGAATTATACTCAATATTTTGTAATAAGCTATATAGGAAAAGAATCTGAAAAAGAATATATATATTTGCTGTACACCTGAAACTAACACAATGTTGTAAATCAACTATATTTCAATTAAAAAGAAAAGAACAGTTCCCAAATAATGACTGGTGGAAGTTGGTGTATAAATAGTCCAATTTCCCTACCTCTAGGTTGGGATAACTCTGAGGCCATGGTCTTCACTGTTTCCAGAGTTCCCCAGCAGGAGAAAACTCAATCTTGGAAACAATTGATTACATGTCCTTTATTCACTTCCTTCTCTTTTCCTTCTCACTTCCCTCATTTACCTGCTAAACTAATTGCTCACTAATCTTTGCTTCAGGCTCTGCCTCTGTGAGACTACAGAATAAGATAGATCCTTTTAACCAGCTCCATTGGTGGAGTTTAAGGATACCAAATAAAATCTCCTCCATTTCTGCTTCTCCTCTCAATAGGTTTGCTATTTCTATGTGGAATTTCATATCTTGCAGTGTCCTATAAAGATTAAATTCCACCCTTAAAAAAAAAAAAAAAAGGACTTACCTCGTGGTGCAGGGGTTAAGAAACCGCCTGACAATGCAGGGGGCATGGGTTCAAGCCCTGGTCTGGGAAGATGCCACATGCGGAGGAGCAACTAAGCCTGTGCGCCACAACTACTGAGCCCACGAGCCACAACTACTGGGCCCACGTGCCACAACTACTAAAGCCCGCGTGCCTAGAGCCCATGCTCCGCAAAGAGAGAGGCCACTGCAGTGAGAAGCCTGCGCACCGCAACAAAGCATAGCTCCCACTTACCGCAACAATAGAAAGCCCGTGCGCAGCAATGAAGACCCAACGCTGCCAAAAATAAATCAATCAATAAATTTATTTTTTAAAAAAAGTTCTGAAAGCAATTGTTGTTATAAGAGAAACAATCATATAGAGGCTATAAATATTTTTATTGCTGATAAATCTGATCACCATCTGTGGGCAAGTGCCCCTTCTGGAATTTTTTAAAACCTGCTTTTTTCCTATTCACATAAAGAAAGCATACCTGTGCTAGAAAAATAGGAAATGAAGAAATCTCACCTATATTCACCTTCAGACAGATTTGACTATTGGTATTTTAGCTTATATCACTACATATCTATTTAGTTGACATCTTTTCAGCCATCTCAAACTTCACAATATGTTTTTCCCTTCAATTTCTTGTGTTTCACACTTTTCAATGTGCCATATATTAACCAAGCATTCATATAATGGCTCTGAAGAGTACAGAAGAATATTAGGTAAGATATGACATTTCAATACAGTCAACTAGACATGATATAGAAACTCATAAAATGGCATTAAAATGGCATAAAGGATGTTATTAATTAACACATTTAATAGACAGGCATCTATAAAGACCAGGGTGCTTAAGAAAGACCTCATGGAGGAGATGAAATTGTTTCCCTTATTGACTGAATTAATAAAATTTTAGAAAATATCTTTAGAAAATAAAGAGTAAAATTAAAAACCACTGGAACAGTCTTCTCAGAGAAAGAAAACTTGGACTTGCTGAAATATAAGAAAGGGCAATGGTTTGAATACATAAGAACCAACTATGAAAGCATTTGTGAACGTTTATTGAGCCTCTACAGTGGAGGCACTGGTGAAGTTTTTATAAGGTGGCTAAAAGCTACTTTTTCTCTGCCTTCAAAAATCTTACATTTCTATGGGAGAGAAAGATGCCTAAGGAAATAGTAATGCCAGTGATAATTATGTGACAATGGGGCTTCCTTGGTGCAGTGGTTAAGAATCCGCCTGCCAATGCAGTGGACATGGGTTCGAGCCCTGGTCCGTGACGATCCCATCTGCCGCGGAGCAACTAAGCCCTTGCACCACAACTAGTGAGCCTGCGCTCTAGAGCCCGCGAGCCACAACTACCGAGCCTGCCTGCCACAACTACCGAAGCCTGCTCACCTAGAACCCGTGCTCCGCAACAAGACAAGTCACCGCAGTGAGAAGCCCGCGCACCTCAACGAAGAGTAGCCCCCGCTCGCCGCAACTAGAGAAAGCCCACGTGCAGCAATGAAGACCCAATGCAGCCAAAAATAAAATATATTAAAAAATTATGTGACAGTGTAAGAAAGGCTATGGTCAAAACACCTTTGAGTGCTATGAAAATGCCAGGAGGTGAGGGACTTGCTCTGCCCAAGGAATGAAAGGGGTTTTCTTCACAAAGGAATTCAAGGAAAGCCACTAGTTAAAACATTTCAAAAGCTGGTAGATTTTTGACATTACCTGTTTGTGTGGGTCTGGCATCCATTCATCCACAGACCACCAACTGCACCCTGATTTTCTAATAGAAAACCATCCTTCTTGTACTTTCATCCCAAGTTTTGACAATGACCTGTGCCTGGTCAATTAGACACACTCCATGTCATTCAGTTGGAGTAATTGATTCAGTTATGGGCCTGACATCTGTCAATGAAATGCAGGTGTGGGAATTACTGGCAATGCTCAGCTGATAAGATAAAATCCTGGAGCTGGCTGCCATGTACCATGGCAAAGTGGGAGCCTGCCCAAGAAAACAGGATAAGAGGAGGACAGAACTGGAAATAGACTAACCTCAATGATTCCCGGAGGTCTTGAATGTAGCTGTGAATAAAGAAAACCCCAATACTGGGCTTTTCAGTGACATGATTTTGAGAAGGGAAGGTGTGCAAGAAATTCCCTTTTGTTTAAGCCCCTTTGAGTTGGGTTGCATTCAATTAGGAGTAGGAAATGCTTTGTTATAAGGAATTGATGTTTGTGTTATTCTCGATGAGATAACATTAGCCCCAAGTGAACAAAGAAAGACATTTTCTAAGAGAGAACCTATATTTTTAACACTGTCATCAGCAACACCTGGCATGTGGCAGTATATTCTGCTTTTATAGCACACCTACAAAGAACAAGACCCTTTTTATTTCTAATTCTGTGAGTCATCACTGCTAAGCTGATATTGTTTATGCTGATAAAAACACTCTTAGGGACCCTGTATGCTTCATCTGTTTTGTTTCAGGCACAGGATGGTTTTTGCACCTGTAATTTCCCCTATTTTCATTGACATGCCAGCGGTGTTAGAGATGGATTGGTGTGATACCATTTATTGGTACCTTCTGAAATGAAAGCTGCCACATAATAATTACTGGTGAGAAGGTGCCTGGTTGTGGAATTGCTAGTTGCAACAAAATACAGATGGGTTTTACTTAATCTCCCTCTTCAGGAGGCTATTAGTTTCATCATAGAAGGTGGAAGCTACTTTTTTTTTTTTTTTTTTAAGGGACAGGATAAATATATAACTAAGAAAGGATCTGCATGTTTTAAGTGATAGTAGAACTGAACATTGTTACTGAACCAGAAACCTACCAAGTACTAATAATACTGGTTAAAAAAAAATGAGTGAACATAATAGAAGGTATTTGTTACTATCAGATAGCAAGGTTTTTTAACCTGACAATAAATCCTGCTTGGGAAGCATAAAAGTGCCTTAAGCTACCAACACCATCTGGTTAGTTCAATTAAACAATTGGTTATTTTAAGAGTAACTAGATCAACAGCTGCTATTAAAGGCACACTGGTATAAACTGGTTGTAGTAGGTTGTGGGGACAAAAATTCTGACATTCACTCGAAGGATGAATTTTCAAAAGGGCTAGAGAATGAAGCCCAATTGAGTATAACTGTATAAAAAAATGTTTATACCAGCACCAGCTTCATTATCATAATTCAGGAATGTGCTCACTGTAAACAGGGCTACAAAATAAATTAAGAGGTCAAAAACGCTAAGTAACAATACCAATTGGATTTATTCCAAATGATTACTAACTAGTTGTGTAAAACTGGTTGCATAGGAATTCATGAGTTCAACTGCTTTTTTTGTGTGTGTTTGTTTTGGCGTCGGTCTCTTTTTTGGAAGGGAAGTGTTGTGGCATTGAAGCCGCAGACAATGGAGAATTTAGTCACCCTAAAAACAAAAGTCATGATAAGGAGAACCATTTTACAATTAATATAACCATAATCTATTGTCAACAACCATTACAATTGCTAGGCTACTTGTGGCTGTACGACAAAGCTTAACAAAAAAAAAAATGCAGCTTTCCCAACAACAACAACAGAAACACATTTTTCAATGAAACAGGAAAGGAACATGCAGAGGGTTGACCCTTACAGATACTTTGAGAAGGCAGCAAAGCCTGTGCTTTGCTGGAATGAATTAGGCCTCATGCACAATCAAGTATATCCTTTATCATCTGCCTTTTCCTGACCAAATCTTGAGCCAACAGTAAAGGAAGAAGTGGTAGGTATTCTCTGCTCATCATTGTCAGAGTTGTCCTATTTATGGAATTACAGAGTTCCTATTTGGTTTTGATTAATTCCCACATTTCCAACTGCCTGCAAGACAGCTCTGCTCTGAATTCCTCCAACAGGGCATGGTCAGATTGAATCCACCACAAATCAAGCACAGCTTCACCACAAATCATCTCCTCCCTGAGACATCCCTAGTGTTCTTCATGACCCCCCTATTTAGAAAACATTAATCTAGACTTCTTCTTGATTCCTTCCCATTCAATCAACCTCTGCTTCTTAACAGTGAAGTAGACTCACCAAAACTGCTGAATCTGTATTCTCCTTTACACTTCTGTTCCCACCACGATAATTAAGATTCTCAGAATTTCAAAGCTAGAAAGCTTAAGTGAGCTCTGATTTCCTCTCTCTTTTTCCAATCCATTGAATGTTCCACTGCTGCACTTCTGGGCACACGTGTACTGCCCTTGTTCAAAGCCTCCTGTGGCTCCATTTGCAAAGATATTAGGTCTAAAATAAATAATCTGGGGAAAGGCTGGTTAGGGCACCAGTATGACATTGACAGGCTTCTCACCACCTTCTTTGCCTTCTGTCCAAGTTTTGACATCGTTTTCTTAAAATCAGTAAAGAATGTTTAAGATGCATGTACATCTATAATTCCCTTCTAGAGCTATGTTAAACTAGACACATCGAAAATAAACAAATAGATAAATAAATAAGAAAAAGGCTGGATAATCGTTCCATATTATTTATGGGACAATAATAATTCCTACCAATTACAGTACTTACTCTTTGCCAGAGAATGCTCCAAGAGCTTTACTTACATTAACTCATTTAATCATTACAGTTCTATGTAATGAATGTAATAAAGGAACAATAACACAGTTCCCTCCCTCCATTGTGAGATTACTCTCTCTAAATCAAAGCCCAAAGTATAGCTCTCACCTCTGAAAACCTTAAATTATCTCTCTATTGATCTATATTAGGTTCCACTACCTAACCTGGAAATGATAGCCCTGCATGTTCTGAATCTAATCTAACTTTCCTACCTTAGAAACTTCTACTCCATTAGTACAATTCCAGCCATAGGCCTCCATCCCTAAACACATCCCATGCTTTCCCACTTCCACACCTTTTTTTTTGCCCACACTCTTCTTTCCGCTTCTCACAGATCTGCAAAATGAAATTACACCCAGCCTTCAGCTACCAGGATTTGTTACCAGTTGTTTTTCTGAAGAGTTTAATTAACCCAGCTATATGTGATCTCTCTATCCTCAATACCTAACATACTGCTGCAAATCTTCTAACGTGTACTACTTTACAACATTCCCTCTTGAAATGCAGCAATTTATGAATATATCTTTTTCTCCATTGTGGTGAAAATTCACTGAAGACACGTCTGTGCCATTTTCATCTTTCTTTTTCAGAGGGGAATAAGTTGATGAATATAAAATGATTAGAACAGTGCCTGCTATATGGTAAATACTCAATAAATGTGAGGTATTATTAGCTAGGAAAACTATTGAATTTTCATGAGAAATCCAGCAGTGCCATAGTGCCTTGAGTTAAGTATAGTTTTTCCTATTTTCTAAGTGAAGAAGCTGCAGCTCAATAGACTAAATGACATTCCCATATTTTTATATAGCAAGTAGTGGTGGTGCAAGCAAGGTTGGGAACCCAGATTTTTTTACTCTAAAGCTAATGCTCACTTTATTTCGCTGTCAGTCAACACACAGTTCTGGGTGCTCATTTATTAAACTAATTACTGGATTCTGAGGCTAAAATCAGGATTAATAGGTTGCTAATCCAAATCTTTAAGGTCAGGCCAAATTTGGCTTACTGCTTTTGGTTACTGTAAGGGTTATGGGACCCAATTACAATGTGCATGTATGTTGAGGGGAGGTACCTGATCCAAGCAATTTTCAGCAACACCCACTGGGGGTCCTACAACTTAATTCTGACACTATCTACCTGGAGGTAGCATCAGATTCTAGAGGTTAAGAGCTCAGTCCCAGAAGACTGTCCCCCACCCCCGCTCCACAAGACAGAAGTCAAAATCCCAGGTTGTTACCTGTGCTTCTAACCAACCGGCTACAGATTGGAGGTTCCAAGGATATCCTCCCTGGATTCGATTATTTTGCTAGAGCAGTTCACAGAACTCAGAGAAACATTTTATTTACTAGATTACCAGTTTATTATGAAAGGATATGACTCAGGAACAGCCAGATTGAAAGAGATGCATAGGGTGAGGTGTGGGAAAAGGGGACAGAACTCCCACACACTCTCTAAGTATGGCACTTTCCCCAAATCTCCATGTTTTCACCAACCCAGAAACTCTCCCAGGCCCGTCCTTGTGGTTTTTATGGAGGGTTCATTACTTAGGCATGATTGATTAAATCATTGGCCATTGGAGATTGATTCAACCTCCCGCCCTTCTCCCCTCCCCGGAAATCAGGAGGGTGGGACTGAAAGTTCCTACCCTCTAATCCCTTGGTTGGTTCTCCTGGAAACCAGCCTGATCCGAGGATGTGATCCGGCTTCATTAACATAACAAAAGACACCTTTGCACTCTCCACACTTAGGCAATTCCAAGGGTTTTAGGAGCTCTCAGTCAGAAAAAAAAACAAGACTAAATATATATTTCTTATTATAAATCACAATGTCAGAGTTACAAATAGAATTTTACTGGGATAGAGCACCACCTATTTGTTTACATATTGTCTATGGCTGCTTTCATAGCAGAGTTGCATACTTCTACTAGAGTCCAGCATTGTGACACAGCCTATGACATTTCCCACCTGGCCCCCTACAGAAAAATATTGCTGACCTTTGGTCTCTGTCAGTGATTCCCAACTCTGGTGCATATTAGAACCACCTACCATGGGGTCCTTCATCTAGAGATTCTTATCTTCATCTAGAGATTCTTATTCTTATGTTGTTCTGGAATAGAAACTTGGGCATTTGTGGGTTTTAAAAGCCTCTCAGGTGATTCTAATATGCAGTCAGGCTTAAGAATCACTGGCTAGGGAATGCTTTTACAAACTGATTGTGATGACCATCAAAACCACTGGATACAAAATTAGAAAATATGACCAAGTCACAATTCAGAATTTTATAATATGCCTGGTTGGTAAAGATACTGGCATGATTTACTCAGTGATTGCATGAAGCTCACAGTGTATAAGCACTAATTTTCTGGCTCTGATGACAAAGCCATTGGAAAGAGGAGAGAGAAGCCTCATGGTAAAGGCTAGGACGATTCTAACGCTTACTTGATTTCCCTAAACAAAACTACATTTTATTCCAGAGGATCAGACAAAGATGGTTAATTAGAAGATCATTTGTGCCTTGATTAGAAGCCTCACTTTGTGAGAAATACAGAATGCCACTTCCATTAAACACAATTGAAGCAAATGGAACACAACTTAGTGCACTTGTGTTGTCAATTATCTACCTAATCGGCTTATAATTGTAGCTGCTGTTGTCACACGTATTTCATAGTGAAGAATGATTCTTGAATAGCCCCCTTCCACGCACACACAACCTCTAGTCCACAGTTATGGAGAAAGGTGTATAAATCATGCACTCACAATCATTTGGCTGTGTGTGTGTGTGTATAAAAAAGAGAGAGAGAGACTACCTAAATACTACTAAGATTAAATTCTGTAGCTTGTATTTTTCTAATTGTGTAGCAATGTGATGGTATATGTGAATTATGAAAAGAGATCCAAAGAGAGATTGATTTGTGAAGAGGACTCCTCTAGAGTTTTCATACTCACCCAGCTCATCAAACTTACTTTCACCCAGTCCTTCCTGCAGGGTTTGGGGAGTCCCTAAGGAGACAGACTGCTAGAAGGACTGTCCAGAGTATGGAACAACCAGGGTCTAGCATTTATTGTCCGGTGTCATTAGAATGGGTTATGGTAGCCAGAGAGAAAACATGCTAAAAGCTAACAGAGAGTTGAATCTTGTGTCATTGAAAAGAGAGGGGAGACCACAAAGACAATGGAGAAAGTCATGTTAAAGAAATCATGTCCTTCCCCCAATTCCTGCCAACCTGTATATGAGGAAATTTTGTTGCTCAGAGGAAACGGGGAGAAAGAATCTACCCCTTCTTTCTTCTCTTAGTTGCTGCTCCCCACTGGGGGGAATAATTTATTTAATTGGCCAAACCACTCAAGTTCTACAGCCATTGGTCCTTATTTCTCTTGTAGGCAAAACTGATATGTTAAAGGCTGAATGTACCACTTGAATCTTGGAATGTAGGCCTTGCATGTGTTAGGAAACCTAGTCTAAGTTACATGCCTGCTATGTTCTTTAATCAAAACAGGCAGAAGTGGGCTTCCCTGGTGGCACAGTGGTTGAGAGTCCGCCTGCCGATGCAAGGGACACGGGTTCATGCCCTGGTCCGGGAGGATCCCACATGCCGCGGAGCGGCTGGGCCCGTGAGCCATGGCCGCTGAGCCTGTGCGTCCGGAGCCTGTGCTCCGCGATGGGAGAGGCCACAACAGTGAGAGGCCCGCGTACCGCAAAAAAAAAAAAAAGAAATAAAAAGGCAGAAGTGAAGCTGGCTCCATTGATTGGGAATTTAGAGGGGAAATGAATGGGATTAACTAGCAGCTTCAAACCCCAAACAATACTGTCTTTGTCTTAATTACTATTCTTTATATGATTCTCAGCATGGGCCCTTCATAATAACCCTGTGAAGTCACTGAAATAAGTATTTATTTCAAACCTCTTTTGAAAGTTTCTGGCTATGCCTTCCTACTGTGCTCATATGTCTGTTAAATAATCTACTGCAATTTATTTCTTCTGCTGTCCCTCCTTCCACCATACCTCCACCAAATGTGTCTCTTTGACAATGCACAGAACTACTTCAAACTTTGGTGTTCTGTCTCCAACAAGCTCCACCAAGCAGTATGGTTATCACTCCTAAGAAGTTTCCAGTCCCTTAACTAAGCATGAGGAGGCACACACTGGTTGTCTGAACACACCTAGATGTAGAGAGTGGAAAAGGTGGGACTGCCAATCCCATTCCAACATAAATGCATTTTGTTGTACATCCTACCATGTGCTAGGCACTAGAGATACAGAAGCAAAACATCAATGGTCTCTACTTGCAGAGACATCACAGTCTAATGGCTAAAGTTCAGTGGTACATTAGTTTGACCAACCACTGGATCCTGTACAAGCCCCATTTGTGTGCTTTTTTCTCCCAATATCTGGTGCTGCCCCAGAATGGCACCTGGTGTACCATGGGAAGAAGGACATGCTCATAACAGTACAGCTACAGAAAAGAAATGCAAGAGCAAAAGCCATGTGGGCAATGATCATCAGAGGATCTATTTCTCACTGCTATTCTTCTTGGCCTTATTTTAAACAAGAAGATGAAGAGGATTTTGTGAAATCTGATCGTCTTCTTTCCCAAACCACAGAACAGAAAACTACTCATCCTATAGAACAAAGTAGCTCATTTGTCTTCATGGCAACTAATGATAAAAACAGAAAAATATATAACTTCAAGTAGGAATAGAGTAGTAGAAATAAACTTTTAAAAGAAAAATTGTGTCTGCATTTAACTGTCTTATGGAAAAATTACAAAAAATAAAGAATAAAGGATATGACAAGAATGGATGCAGTATATAGCCAGAATTGGTTCAAAATACTATTGAATATTCTTTTTTACGGATGGGCCTGAAGCATCAAAGTCTCTTTAAAATGCAGCAATCATATAAACACACTTTGCACAACTTTCTGCATTATCATTATTTCAGTAATGAGAAGCACTTTTCAGAGATTGGTTCTATATTAACATACTGGAAGGCAGGTGGTCATGATAATTTTAAGAACATCACGAGTTAATCTTGGCCTTGGCTTTCTTCAGAAGTTACAAATCACACAACTTTAAAACCTGCCAGTTTGGGCTTCCCTGGTGGTGCAGTGGTTGAGAATCCGCCTGCCAACACAGGGGACACGGGTTCGAGCCCTGGTCCGGGAGGATCCCACATGCCGCAGAGCAACAAATCCCGTGCGCCACTACTACTGAGCCTGCGCTCTAGAGCCCACGTGAACCAGTTACTGAAGCCCACGTGCCTAGAGCCCGTGCTCTGCAACAGGAGAAGCCACCGCAATGAGAGGCCCACACACTGCAGCGAGGAGTAGCCCCCGCTCACTGCAGCTAGAGAAAGCCTGCGTGCAGCAACAAAGACCCAACGAAGCCAAAAATAAATAAATTAAATTAATTAATTAAAAAGAAAAAAACCTGCCAGTTTGAGTGCAAATTGTATACTTTTATGTTCTTTTTTCAATAAAAAAAAAAGCCCCCCAATTTTCTTCTTAAAAGGATTCATCAATCTCTTATGGTTTGGAGAGATAGCAGAGAATCTATAAGTCTGCTCAGTTTGTATTTTAGATAATTGCAATGAATATTGCAATCTTTACTAACGTAGTCATAATCACTGATCTGATTTTTGAAATGAACTGGAAGACAACCATCATGCTATATAGGTTTACATTATGTTGGCATTTTAACAATATGTTACTACAGTTTTTATATTCTGTGTGTTTTTTTCCTGTCTATAACTTTTATTATGATACTCTTCCTATAGTTTTTTTTTAACATTTTTATTGGAGTATAATTGCTTTACAATGTTGTGTTAGTTTCTGCTGTATAACAAAGTGAATCAGCTATATGTATACTTATATCCCCATATCCCCTCCCTCTTATGTCTCCCTCCCAGCCTACGTATCCCACCCCTCTAGGTGGTCACAAAGCACCGAGCTGATCTCCCTGTGCTGTGCAGCTGCTTCCCACTAGCTATTTTACATTTGGTAGTGTATACATGTCAATGCTACTCTCTGACTTCATCCCAGTTTACCCTTACCCCTTCCCGTGTCCTCAAGTCCATTCTCTACATCTGTGTCTTTATTCCTGTCCTGCCCCTAGATTCATCAGAACCTTTTTTTTTTTAAGATTCCAAATAAAGGGGCTTCCCTGGTGGCGCAGTGGTTGCGCGTCCGCCTGCCGATGCAGGGGAACCGGGTTCGCGCCCCGGTCTGGGAGGATCCCGCATGTCGCGGAGCGGCTGGGCCCGTGAGCCATGGCCGCTGGGCCTGCGCGTCCGGAGCCTGTGCTCCGCAACGGGAGAG